>NC_089259.1:58230673-58537459 GCF_963930625.1 Muntiacus reevesi
CCCTTCTCCAGTAGATCTTCACAACCCAGAAATCAAACCAGGGTCTCCTGCATTGCAGGTGGATTCTTTACCAACTGAGCTATCAGGGAAGCCCCTGACTTATATGAATGATATCAATAAGAAGGACAAGTGGAGAAAAGGAAATCCTGGCACACTGTTGATGGAAATTTAATTTGGTTCAGCCACTGCTGAAAACAGTATGGAGTTTTCTCAAAAAACTAAAACTAGAAATACTACATGAGCCAGCAATTTCACTCCCGGATATATATCAGAAAAAAAAAAAAATGAAAGTACTAATTCAAAAAGATACAAGCATGCCAATGTTTATAGTGACACTCTTTATAATAGCCAAGATCTACAAGCAACCTAAGGGTCCATCAACAGATGAACAGATAAAAATGAAGTGTTATACATACAGGATGGAATACTACTCAGTCATAAAAAGAATGCATTTTTCTCATTTGCAACAAAATAACTGAACTTGGAAGGCATTATGCTAAGTGAAATAAGAAAGAAGACAAATACTGCATGATATCATTTATGTGTGGAATCTAATATGCAACAAACTACTGAATATAAAAAAGGAATAGAATCAAAGGTATGGAGAACAAATTAGGAGAGAGGGAAGGGAAAAATAGCAAGATAGGAGTAGGGATTAAGAGGTACAAACTATTTGCTACATATAAATAAGCTACAAGGATATATTGTACAGCACAGGAAATATACCCAATATTCTATAGAGTATAACATTTAAAAATTGTGAATCACTAGGTTGTACACCTGAAATCTGTATAACATTGTACATCAACTATACCTCATTAAAGAAAAATAAAAAGAGAAAATTGAGAACATTGCATGCAAGTCTTTGAGTAGATAAATACTTTTATTTTTGCTTGGCAGATACCTTGGAGTCAATTTCTGGGCTAAGAAGTAATCAAACTTTATAGAGTTTTAGTCCATTGGAGAAGGCAAACACTACATACAGAAAACGGTTCAATAATGGCTAAGATAGGGCTACACAATAAATTCAATGGAAGAAAATATACAGGTTCAAGACAAGACTTTAGTTGAAAGCATATGGGTAAGCAAACAGTATTAAAGGAAAGAGAGTAGGGAGGGTTTTCCAAATTGGTAATGACACGAAACGTAAAGGCATTATTTGTGAACCAACATGACAAATGTCTCAAAAAAAAGTCTTGGTTATTTACTCAGTTTGTGAAACTGGCCCGTTTCCTGCAATCTGACTCATGGTTGCATCTGCCTCAAAGGAATGACTTTTTTTAAAGCACAAAGAAGGGACAGGCTACCCCCTCCTGTATTCTTGGTCTTCCCAGGTGACTCAGGTGGTAAAAAATCTGTCTGCAATGCTGGACACCTGGGTTCGATCCCTGGATCAGGAAGATCCCCTTGAGGAGGGCATGGCTACCCATTCCAGTATTCTTGCCTGGAGAATCCCATGGACAGGAGCCTGGCAGCTACAGTCCATGGGGTCGCAAAGAGTCAGACACGACTGAGTGACTAAGCACAGCCCAGGAAAGATACTATCAGGTCGGACTACTGGCTGTGTGGGGTGACTTTTTAAAATCTTCCATTGTGATATGCTTTTTTAAATTTGCACAAGAGCTAATATAGTGCAACCGTGCATGGAAGGTCCTGTATGTCATTGAAGCGACTTTCAGTTTTCTGGCTTAGTGATCTCCACATTGATGCATTCAGTGATCTATAGAAAATGAACATGCCTATAGGATGAACTAAGGTAAGCAGGCAGCTGCTCCTGGCTTGGGTCCCTGCAGGAGTCACGGTCCCCTTTCTGTGACCCTGAGAGGGGAGGACACAATCATCTACCTGTAATCACTTCGTGGAACACGGTGAAAGGAGGAAGACAGTGTTCTCAACAGGTTTTAAAAAGTACGTCTTAGCGATTAAGCAGTATGTTTAATTGAAACAGCTAGACACAGTCAATCAGACAAGTTTGATGTCGTGGAGACATGAGCGAAGAGAAAAAAACAGTCAGAGTGTTGAATCTGCAGGCTGGGAAAGACATGAGAACCTACATCAGACAACAAGCACAGGATAGAAAAAGAGAGACTGAACTTCAGAACTATGTAGGAGAGAAAGTTGGCATGGACTACGAAAGCAAGAGAGTCTAGACTGACTCAAGTAGATTTAGTTGGTAGCTGTGTTCAGATGACACCTCCCCTAAGATACAAGATGCAGGAAAAAATACACTTGACAGAATATTTCAGATGATAAATATTAAAATCCATACTAAAAGAACAAATGTGAATGTCAGACTCTAAGTTGAACTATTAATAATTTTATGTGCAGTTGAGGAATTTCAAATCAAAAATAGATTCATGGCCAGACATTAGCAAGGATGGAAGAATAGTTTGCTACCATCATCCCTTCCCTCCCACACACATAGAACATTAATTTTGTCAGTCATCCACGAACAAGAATACCTTGCGGGAATCAGGGAATCCGGTGGAGAAGATGGGACATACCACTGGAGCATCAAATCTGAGTCAAATTTCACTTTACTATTTCACACTTCCACATGGCAGAAGACCTCCATGCTTAAAAAGCCCTACTCAGGCCACCTTTCCTCCTGTGGAGGAAAGTGAGAACAGAGGGAATGTCTGACTTCTTTAGCTGTGGTGGGCACTGCGCATGAAGACAACACAAAATAATAATGGGATGAGCATGGCTGAAGGGTTGGAAGAGGCTGGGAGCACAGTCAGGATTCATACTTCATCAAAGGTCATGGATCGTACTAACCATTGATTGGACTCTATCCTGTAACCAGCCCAGGCTCAGCTCAGGACAGTTGCTGCAAACCTCCCCCTTCTGGCCACGGGCAGCCCCTCACCCATCAGCTCCTCATGCTCACTTCCCTGGTCGATGAAAACAAGCCTTTACAGGCAGTTCACCAGCACACACAGAAAGTCAGCCCAACTCTGCAGTTTGGGAAAAGCCAGAAATTTCTCCAAATCTAATGAGTAAGAAATGGCAAACATTTGCAAAACATTTTGCTGTACCCAAAAAGTCTCCTCTAGCCAAATTCACATCATCTTATTGTGTGGCTTAGGAAAAAAAAAAAAAAACAACATTCCTTATAGCTCACAAGACCCAGCTAAGAGAACAGAGAACAGTCGCAATGGATTTTTATATTTTTCTAAAGATCAACTGGAAGAAGCAGGTGGAAATAGTCAAAGTTATTTCGAAAAATAAGTGCAGTGAGGGATGATTACTTGCTCTCACTAGTTGTTAAAACACACATCACAGAATAGTACTTTTGAAATGTGAAATGATTTCTTTCAGTCTCCGGTCTGGGGATGACAAGGAGATATTAAATGTATCTATAAGGCTTTGCCTTTAAAGTTTCAAAAGCCAAACTATCAGTGTCCAGAGATCAAGGCTGAGGTAAAAGCAATTCTTGTGCCGTAGGTGACAATAGGCTGTGCTATTTCACCCCATCCCTTATCCCCAAGCCTTTGGGACCATGTAAGTTCCTTGAACGTAACAGCCACACTGAGAAAGAAAACAAAGAAATCCTTGGTTGACTGAAAAACATTAGCCTGGAAAAAGAAGGGATTAAAATAGAAATTTAGTTTAGGAAAAAAGAAAAGTACGTAGTAGAGGAAAGAATAATTACCAATGCAAATGATTTATTTTAATTTCAGGACTCTTTTCAGTATCTGGCTGGCCCACCAGCACAGGTGTCATTAAAAGCACTGCTGGTTGATTTCTCCTCTTTCTTGAAAGTTCTTCATGGTGAACCCCTTTCCTAACTCACTTCCAACCCAGTTGTAGAAGCTAAAGCCCACGTTGGAGAGTCAGGCATCATCTGTCACTTTGCCTGGATCTCCCTGTGCCAGGTCTCTTGGTAAGAATCTAAACTCCAGAGAAGCTCTTACAACAAGGGTGCCATCTAGAATCTCCAGCGCTGTTCAGATATGACATCAACTTTTCTGAATGGCTTCTGTAACAGAAGACGCCACAAATTCCTCAGCTCCTATTTCATCACTGCACCTTCACTGAGTGCTTTTACTTCTTGTGTAGCAACGGTATGTGCATGCTCAGTAGTCAGCCGTGTCCAACTCTCTGCGATCGCATGGGCTGTAGCCCACCAGGCTCCTCTGTCCATGGAATTCTCCAGGCAAGAATACTGGAGTGGGGTGCCATTTCTTCCTCCAGGGGTCTTCCTGGCCCAGGGTTTGAATCTGCATCTCCTGTGTCTCCTGAATTGCAGACGGTACCACTGAGCCACTGGGGAAGTCGAATATTTATCATGAAGGATGGAAATGGGGCATGAAGTGCTCCTTTTATTTTTTCTTAATATTGTTTTTAATCTCCTATCTAATGAACATGTAAGAAGAGAATGTTGAAAGAGGCTACTGGAACATTTGAATTCTTGTACTTCTTGACTCCTACTCAACCTAACATTTCATCCCATTCTTCCAAAACTAGGTAAGATTTTAGTTTTTTTGTTTTTTTTGCTAAGCAAACAGCTTTCCTCCTTTCCTCCTACCCAATCACTCTTTACAACCAAATAATGCCAATTCCTATACACTCAGTCTTATATTTCTTTCATATGCATCACATATTCATCCCCAACTTCCTATGATGAGCCCAGACTACATGCCCCTTAGGTGGTTGTAAAGGCCCTTCTACCGTGATTCTCCTCCATTACTGACCACCTGTCCTTCACAATGTAGACATGATTTTCCTAAAAAAGCAAAATCTTAATTACATCATTTTCCTTCTAAAAACTTAATTGGGTGCTTATCAAAAATTCAATATATAGAAGACTTTAAAAGGACATTCTCAAATAGATTTTTTAATAAGTAGCTATTAAAATATAACACTATATGTGAAAGACCTCTATATGGAAAATTATAAAAAACATTTACAGATACTAAAGAAAACCTAAATAAACAAAAGAAAGATTGCATTCCGCATATTTGCCAAAGGGCTCCAATCATGGAAATATAAAGAACTCCTATAATGCAATGAGAAATAGAAAAATTATAGAAATTGAGTCAAGATGGCTGAATACACATGTCATAATACTGTTACCCAAAATCTTAATAAATATAAGAAAAAGTGAATACTTAGGACGTATGAAAATATAAATTGAAATCATGATAAAATATATGACACTTTGAAAAAAATATCATCTACTGAAGCTAAGTGTATATATACTCTAAGACCTAGCAGCGTAAGTCTTATGTGTGTGTGGGATGTATGTTTTTTAAATTTTTAATTGAAGAATGATTGCTTTACAATATAGTGTTGACTTCAGATCCCCTGGAGAAGGCAATGGCACCCACTCCAGTACTCTTGCCTGGAAAACCCCATGGATGGAGAAGCCTGGTGGGCTACAGTCCATGGAGTTGCAAAGAGTCGGATGCAACTGAGCGCCTTCACTTCTACCATACGACAAGGTGAATCAGAGACAGGTACACATATGCCCCCTCCCGCCCGAACCTCCCCCCACCCCCACCCCGCTCGGTTGTCACAGACCACCAGATTGAGTTCCCTGTGCCCATACATGTCAGCTTCCCATGGGCTACTTACTTTACGCATGACAGTATATATATATGCCAATGCCACTCTTTCAGTTCTTCTCACCGTCTCCTTCCCCCACTATGTCCAAAGTCTGTTCTCTATGTCTGTGTCTCCTGCCCTGCAAATAGATTTATCAGTACCATTTTTCTAGATTCCATATATATGTGTTAATATATGAAATTTGGTTTTCTCTTTCTGACTTACTTCATTCTGTGTAACAGGCTCTAGCTTCATCCACCTCATAATAAATGCTCCAAAGACATTTTTTAAATTGAGAGCTGTGTTAGTTTATACTGGTTTCTTGTGGTTAAGCTTGCTTGTTCCTGCACATGAATGTAGCTAGAAGATACAATTTCTGTTTTCTGAAAGTTTGCTAAGAGTAGTTTTTTATTAGAAATGAGAGCGGATGCTTCCTTGCCTAAGACAAGTGTACCGGTTCCTTAGAGACAGTTTTAGGAGTGGGTCAGGGACCCTCGGGTTGCTCCCTTGGGTGACAATTTGCATCCAATCGGTCACCAAATGAAGTAGTGCTCTTGAATTTAAAAACCCAGTGATATTAAAAGCTCTTATCTACAAACACTAGACCCTCACTTGACATGATGGTTAAAACGGTGGAGCAAAGCTACCTAACAGCCTTCACCAGCAGGATTACTGTATTAGACAGAAATAGATTTCACTTATTTCAGTCATTATAATTTTTAGGTCTTTTTTTTTTTTTTACAGAGGTGAAGCTTCATTTTAATTTATATAAGAATTGATATCCAAAATTAGAAAATACAGGGAAACCAGGATCATGCATGAAAATTTCAAAGAAAATGAGAGAAAAGTCTTTTATTCATCCCGAGTCAGCATAAGTGGTTTTACAAAGCAATCTTCACCTTGCTCATCCTACTTTGGTTAAGTTAAACTGATCATATTTTCAGATCTTACATCAAACATCACATACTTGGAAAAAAATCTTTCCTACCATCTCTTTATCCAAGTAAAGTTTAATCAGCATCATCCGGCTAACCTCCCTCCCTTTCCTATCCCAGCTTGATTCTCAGTCTCCCTCACACATAGTTTTTTCCTTCTGCTATTTGGTAATTGATTTTGAAAATGTATCTTTTTCCTTATTTCAGAAACACTAAAACTGTTTTAGGTAATGAAATTTGAATTGTTAAAAAATAACTCAAATGTTTAAATTCCTTAGAATTATCTAACCCGGTGTTAAGTACAACCTCTGGGCAAGAATACTGGAGTGGGTTGCCATGCCCTCTCCAGAGGATCTTCCTGATGCAGGGATCAAACCTGGGGTCTCTTGCATTGCAGGTGAATTCTTTACGGTCTCAGCCACCAGGGAAGCAGTGAAGAACTCGCCTGCAAATGCAGGAAAGGCAAGAGGTGTGGGTTCGATCTCTGGGTCCGGAAGAGCCCCCGAGGAGGACACAGCAGCCCACTCCAGTATTCCTGCCTGGCGAATCCCCTGGACAGAGGAGCCTGGCGGGCTACAGCCCATGGGGTCGCAAGGAGTCGGACACGACTGAAGCGACTTAGCACGCACGCAGGCCTAGGAACTCTTGGGCAAGACTGCAGTGACGATCTGTACCACTAGAATCATTTGTTTTAGTTGTTTAAATTCCTTTTTAGTTGTTTATTATGTAACTTTGGGACACGAGACTTATGGGAAAACAAATCAGGCTTTGTTGTTGACCAAGCGCTGACCGCCAAGTCCCTGTATTTCCTGGATAATGTCTTTTCTATTAAAGCATATTATTATGGTACTAAGAGACTACTTTAAAATTACATATTTTTTGCCACATTATACATTATATAAAAATCAGCATTTTAATATGTTTTGATTTTTAAATAGAGCAATTCATAAGAAAATATACCTTGAAAAGTTTCAGTATGTAAGTATGCAGTTATATTTTAAAATGCTGCAAACCTAGGCCTATTTATCTCATTCTGAAACAAATAAACTTATCTATGTGAAATAGCAATGTTATTTTTGAGGGCAACCAACTAAAACTGCCATTTAGGCATTATATATGACTTGCTACTGCAGCTCTAATAACATTTTTACTTTTGATCAAAACTCCCAGAACACTCATGACAACTAATATTAAAACCATTGAAGCAAAAGTTTATATAATTTTGAAATGGATTTTTAATAAATCAGGAGAGATTTGGCTGTCACTTTATCTAAAGATCTAACACCTTTTGAAGGATTTAATTATTTGGAGTCCTAAAGCTAGGGACCTTTCCCATATATTAGCCACTTTCCTTTCCTTCATAAAGGACACAAAGTTAACCTTCCATTCCCTGTGAAATAATATCCCCACTTCCAACCCAAATATTCTACCACCACAAATTCAGATAATAGTATTTAGAGTGGATAACGCAATTGGATTCTCCAGGGACTCTGGAATGGAGGTAAAGCAATGGTGAGTCCCCTAGAGATGCATGATTTCCCTAGAAAAGTTGTATACATCCTATGTGTCCCTCATTTCCTGGTGACTCAACTGGTAAAGAATCTGCCTGCAATGTGGGAGACCTGGGTTTGATCTCTGCGTTGGGAAGATCCCCTGGAGAAGGGAAAGGCTACCCACTTCAGTATTCTGGTCTGGAGAATTCCATGGAGTGTATAGTCCATAGGGTTGCAAAGAGTTGGACATGACTGAGCAACTTTCACCATGTGTCCCTGAGAGTGCCATTTGGGGGATACTCTGATTTGCCACATGCTAATGTTGGGGAGCCCCATGCAGAAATGAGATAGAAATACAGACACAGAGAAAGACAGGAATCCAGTACCCTAAGAGAAAGACAAAGTTGGTTTTCTAGTCATTGAAAAGCCTAAATATATTTTCTACAATTAAACTTTATTTCATTTACCTTTATACATACAATACACTTAATTGGTTTCTTTCCACTAGTACTTAAGTGTGTATATTAATTTATTTTTTGATGTAAGGACCTTGACTATTATAGGGTTTTTTTGTAACTGTGTATTTGTGTTGGGCTATAGCCAATTAACAATGTTGTGATAGCCTCAGGTGACAGCAAAGGGACCCAGTCATACATATATGTGTATTCATTATCCCCCAAACTCCCCTCCCATCCAGGCTGCACATAACATTGAACAGAGTTCTATGTGCTAAACAGGAGGTCCTTGTTGGTTATCCATTTTGAGAAAAGCGAAGTGTGCATGTTGACCCAAACTCCCGAACTATCCCTTTCCCCCAGTCTTCCCCCTGGCAACCAGAAGTTTGTTCTCTAAGTCCCTGAGTCTCTTTCTATTTTGTAAGTGAGTTCATTTGTTCATTTGTATCATTTTTCTTTTTTTTTGTAGACTCCTAAGTGTGCATATTTAAAAGCTCAAGTTAGGAAAACAAATTTCAACTTTAAAATGAAGAAACTTGTCCTTGTTTAGGGAAACATAATTTTATGTTCTGGTTTTGGACTGCAAAAAAAAAAAAAAATGGGACACTAACCAGAAGGAAGTTGGCATATTCTAACAAGGGGAAATAATTTTCTAATGCTAAATTATGAAATCCTTCAATTTTAAAGACAGATTGATTTTCTCACTGTAACTGCTAATAACATTATAAATTTGGGTTTGAATTTCTTCTCTGGGTTTAACTATCTGTATAATGATAAAGATAAATTAATCATCCTCTACCAGTCAAAAATCTACAAATAATTTTAAGTCCAATGATGTGCAAATTATAGCATTATATACAATGAAAGATAGAAGAGCATTATTTTCATTTTCAAGATGTTTACACCTTAAATATTTAGTAGTTATATAAATATTAAATAATTTGGAAAATTAAAAAGTATCATAAATATGAATAGTAGTGAACTTCAAACTTCTCTCTCAGAAACCTATACTCTCTTAACTTTATTGAAGACCTCAAAGACTTTTCATATTGTGGTTTATATTTATTGATGTAGTTATGTTAGAAATTAAAACTGAGAATTGAAAAATATTTACTAACAAGCTAATAACGCATATGAATGTAAACAAAATAGCATCTTTCAATGAAAATACTCTGCAAAGAAAAATTAAGTTTAGTGAGAAGAATTGTATTGTTTCACATATTGGTGAATCTCTTTAATATTGGACTTAATAGAAGACAGTTGCATTTTCCACTGCTTCTGTATTCAGTCTCTTGGGATATGTTATTTTGTTTGAAGTATATGAACATCCAAAAAAGTTTTCCCCAGTGGCTCAGGGTTAAAGAATCCTCCTGCAATGCAGGAGCCACAGGAGACGTGGGTTCGATCCCAGAGTCAGAATGATCCCCTGGAGGAGGAAATGGTAGCCCACTCTAGTACTCTTGCCTGAAAAATTCTATGGAGCAGAGGAGCTTGGCGGGCTACACCATAGAGTCACAGAGTTGGACACAACTGAGTACATCACAAATTTGCAAAAAAGGAAGGCCTCTTAGACCCTCTGAAAGGGTTTCAGGGTCTTTTAAGGTGCTTTGGACTATTTTGAAAACTGCGAATATACAGTCTTAATTTCAACACAAATTATAAATAATGAATGCAAAATACTTTTGAAGAATTAAAGCACATGGAAAGTCTTTTTGAAAGTATATCCACATTAATCTCATGAGTCAAAAAATATTATTACCAGTTTGAAAATGTGAATATAAAGTGCGTGAAACCAGATCAAAAGGCTATGATCATTGAACGGTAGGCTATGATGGCCCAGTTGTTTTTGGTTTTTGTTTGGTTTGTAAGGAATTTCCAATGATGGAAAGATTAGGGTTTCCAAGCCTGGGTTTGAATCCCTGTCAGCCCTTAATTGTGCGACCTTCACCATTTTAGCATCATTTAAGCTTAACCTGCTTATAAGCAATTAAAGAAATTTCATTGGGGCCGGCATTTATATGGGTTCCTTGTGAGAGTGGAAGAAATACTATATGATATATCTTTAACACATTGTCAAGCACATGGTGGGTGCTCAGTAAATGGGGGTTGTTATTTTATATTTGTCTGCACATTTAAGTATTAGTCACTGTATAATGCTACCTGGAAAGATGCCTGAGGTATAAGTGAATGTAAAGGATAACTTCTATAATTTATATCTGTGAAGTTTCTAGGGCTTGCCATGTAACTTGGAAACTTTAAACTGATGGTGACTATCATAGCTCAATATATTATGAGGAAAATACCTTGAATTCCTAATCTTATTCATTTTAGTCAGCATGTTAATCTGATTCTTTAGACTTACAGTTAATACTTTACCAAAAAAATTGACTTTATAGCCTCAAAATCTTCAATAGTATTCTTTTATTTTCTTTTTATTTCTATTGATGTTTAGACCTCTTTGGGAACTAGGCAACATGAAAGGTGGCTTTTTACATCACTTACATATTTTATTTGTGTATATACTTTCACAAAGTGATTGTAGTTCAAAGTAGCTCTTACATTTATAGGAAGACATATAAATTGGTATTTTTATTGATTAAAATAACACATTCTGTCAATTTGGTAAATAGCTTTGAAAATTGTTTTTCTCCTGTTCTGAAACTCTAAACTCAGAGGATAAAAAGGAATTTCACTTAGCATAATAATAATCTTTTAAATATTACAATTTATAGGAGGCATAATTCAACCAAATAATGAATTTTAATGAAGCAAAATTTATCTGAAATACTGAAGAAAATGTTTTGATATTGCATTTATTTATTAAATCTTATACTCCTTATTCAATAAATTTCAGTTTATAAACATGTACTAACTATATAGATGTAAATTAAAAGAAGTCAAATGAAGGGGAAGCAGCCACCCTAAACTAAGATAAAGCGTTATTATTTTTTAAATTACTGAATAGAGGAATGAATATGCAATAAACTGCCCTTAAAATTTGTTTTGAGATTCTAACTAGAGTAATTAAAGAGTAAAACATAGTTATATCACAATACATTTGATTTGAAATCTATTGAGGATTAATGTTAGTAACAAGATGTTAGGCCTACAAACGTTTCATTACTTTGTATATTCTTGGCAAAAAAAAAAAAGTTGTAATAAAACATAGAAGGCAATTTAAAAAAAAGTTGTAATAAAACATAGAAGATACTTCTTATAATGAGGTTATACAAGGGTGATAACTTATTTGGGAATCTTATCCACTCATTGCACAACCTAAAATTCCAACATTTAAGATGGTTTGACCATTTATACCTCAGGAAGGAAAATCACATAAAATAATTTCCTAAGTAAGATGGCTTTCAATCAGGTATCTAGGAAATTGTAGGAAGAGGAGAAAGTTCAAGAAGCTTTGACTGTAAAAATAGTATTTCAGGGAACTAGCTTCTGCTCTAGAAGCATAAGCTCAAATAAGATACTCTTTTAAAACAGGGAAGTTTACCAAGAGAAAAGGAGGCTGTGGGGTTTAGGAATCCTGTACATAGCAGTTTATTATCAAAAATTAGATGGGAGCACAAAGGAGTCATTGAAGACAATCCACTTTCCTTCACAGCTTTTTGTTTTCACCTTTTGCCTAGAGCCAGGGAGAATGAGGGTGGTTGGGAACTTACAGTTTATCATCTATTTTTTATTATAGTCTCAGAGGCATCATTTTTGGTCAAACATCTTTGATCTTAAAGAGATATATGGTTGACCCTCAGTTCAGAAAACCTGGTTGTTTATTGTCTAGTGGCATTTTTTTTCTCTTGACTAAATCATAAAATGAATATGGTGTAGTCAAGAGAAAATATCTTTATATGTTTATCTTTCTGAAGTACCACAAAGTTGACTGAAAATAATGAACAGAAATTTAACATTTAACCAACCATCAGAACATTTGAAATAATCGATTCAAGTCCTAATACTTATTGTAAGATTCTCTGCATCACCCAAAGTGAAAAATTCAAAAGAAGCCATGATTTGTTCCATATTGTACCTACAGCATGGGCCAAAATGTTTGCTTCAATAATCATTGCATGCTGAATAAAGATCACATATTAAAAGACTAATGAGGAAAGTGAAACAGTGTACCTTGTTGTCATGGCAACAAATTAAAATACTTGTAAACTAATTTTTCTTTGGCTATGTCTTCATTGAAATATTTTTCCAGGAGTGATACATAATTCCAGTTCAGCAGGATATTACTTACCTTTTACAGGCACTAACATGTTTGGCTAAAAATGAACATTTTTCTTTTCTTTCCTTAATGTATATATGAATGTATGTGGATTTATTTTTGTTTTTCTGGCAAGTTATAATAAATACCCTGAGTGACAAATGTTGGGCTAACAATAGTTTATAAAGATGTGCTAAATGAAGAATATAGTGTGAACAACTAATTTCAAACATATACTTAAAAAGAATTTTTCTAATTTAGTGAATTTTCTCTTTTCCTCTTTTATCCTACAAATATGAAAGATGATACATGATTCAATGAACAGTTTCTCTAACTTGAACAACATACAGGTCCCTTTTTACATTAAAATATTCACAGTGTTGTGTATATCAATTTAAATTACTTTATGGTATTAAGAACTTAAAAGCATAAATCTTGGGATAAACTCTATATTTTTCTTGGAATTTTAAACTATAAAACCAAAGACGATTTGCCAATTAAGTATAAGCATAAATATAAAACTTATAAACTTAAAATTATTGTTGCTCAGTTGTTAAGTCATGTCCAACTCTTTGCTACCCCATGGACTGCGGCATACCAGGCTTGCCTATCCTTCACTATCTTCCAGAGTTTGCTCAAACTCATGTTAACTACATAAATTTAAAGTCATGAATCACACTGTGTTGCTAACAGTAAATTTCCACCATCAGTTTGAATATGTTATGATTTCTATGGTAAAAATTTCTCTTGAGTTTCAAAAGCCGAGTCAACCCTGAGTCATGCAATGATTCATTTTCTCTTTTTTTCTCACAGTAAGACGCTACCAAACCTTTATTTCTATAGTGTCTTTTGGATGTAATTCAGACTTCACATGTGACATATAGTATAAGTGACTTTTCTATTTCATTTTGTTAGTTAACTTGTCATCATTAAAGTACTACTTGGAGCCAATGAAATCATAAACTCAAAAGGCAATCATAACATGAAATAATTGACCTGTACTTGGTTGTATAAATGATACAGAATATGCTTATATATGGTTATAATTAAATTAAAGAAAAAAATTAAATAAAATAATATAAAATTTAAATGAAATGAAAATATAAAATTAAGATAAAAATTCTAGTAGAGAACTTGTGGAACCTAAAAAAAAAAAATGTCCACAGAGCTCTGTGTCTGCAGTAGTGAGTCTGAGAAATACTTTGTAGTAAACATAGGGAGAAAATACCATTTTTTACACAAACATAAATGTCATACAAATGGTATTAGGAACCATTTTAGTTGTTAGCAACCATTTTCATTTGATTAAATTTACGGGAACATTTATAAGCTAATTAATCAGAAATCTGAATCCACATTTTTTCCAGAAAAGAATGGTAAAATTGTATTTTTGGACCCAAACCTTTGCAGTACAATTTAATTTACTCCATAATTTCAGCTGAAAACTCTGCATTTGTAATAAAGATGATAAAAACTACTTCAGAAAAGTCACTATTTTATTTTCAGTATTGAATATGCATTATATAAATTCATTTACAATAATTTCTCATTATTGAAATAATAGAAATTACACAAAAACTCGAGTAATATTTGATTGAGTATTTTAAAATTAATGCTGATTGTACATGCTGAATGAAAAGCAGATTTAATTATTGAAGTAGGAAGTTTTGAACTTCTATGGAAATTCTAAAAGGGCCTCTAGTTATAGATGGGACTTTAAATAAATTTTACCTTACTAGTTCTTGATTACTCCTCATTTACTCAGAGGGGCTCCCTCATGGCTCAGACAATAAATAAACTGCCTGCAGAAAGAAGAAAAAAGAAGAAAGAAGAAAAAAAAAAAGAAACTGCCTGCAATGCAGGAGACCTGGGTTCAATCCATGGGTCAGAAAGATCCCCTGGAGAAAGGAATGGCAAACCACTCCAGTATTCTTGCCTGGAGAATTCCATGGACAGGAGCCTGGTGGGCTACAGTCCTTGGAGTTGCAAAGAATTGGATGCTATTGGGAGACTAACACTTTAACTTTCACTAATCTATTCAGTAATCTATTCAGAAACTTAATTCTCTCATTTTTCCTTAATGGTAACAAATCCCTAGCACTAACCTGAAGATTATAATCTCTTACTGAGTTCTAATCCAAAAAACAGAAATAGTGCACACCATGTTTTTGCTTAATCATTTCCTCAAATATATAAAGAAAATATATTGTTTCAGACATCTCAAATACTCCTTTTTATATAATGGCTTTGTTCCCTAATATCAAGAGTAAAACATGTTTATTGTAAAAGTGTCTGATAATATAGAAAATCTTACTTTAATAGAATTCTACCTTCTATTGATGGCTTCTCCAGTTGTAAAGAATCTGCTTGACCCCTGGGTCAGGAAGATTCCCTGGAGTAGAGAATGGCAACCCACTCCAGTATTCTTTCCTGGACAATCCCATATACAGAGCAGCCTGGCGGGCTACAGTCCATGGGGTAGCAGAGAGTCAGACAGAAGTGTGCGACTTTGCACACACATACGGCACACCATCTATTGACTGTATTATCTCAAGCTTACCACTATACCTCAAGTCATGCCAAGATGGAATATTTAATCTCTTTTTCTCTGATCAAGTTTCAATGTGTTTCAGGTATTTTCTATGTATTACTTCATCAAAGGCACTGTGATAACTGTAACTATAAATGGCAAAAATAACTGTAGCCTATACTTCATAGGTCATAGAATTCTACAGGTCATTTTCCAAACTATTTTTCAAAATAAAGTCACATTTGTAATAATAATTTTAAAAACAAAAAACTGGCTTTTGTTCCAGAAGCCCTGCATAAAGTTTGCAAGTCTCCTGCCTGTTTTTGTTTGTTTGGGGAGTTTTCTTTGAGGTGGGGTATGGTTGGCTTGGTTTTATTCAGGAGACTCTCCAGGGGTTCCCAAATATGTTCAAGAAATTAGTCCCTCAAGTATTACATACTCTATCTACATTGTAGCTTCTGAGCAGAACTGAAGCTTCTGGACTCTGCTGTTGCTTCCCCTTGAAGGTACGATATTTTCAGGGCAAAAGAATAATTTTATACAGACATCACTTGCTTCTTCTAAATACAACCTTTGCTTATGTAAGTTATTTTATCACCATGTCTGTCCCTGACAATGTTGAATTTTACCGAATCCTGAACTTCTATAAAACAATGAAAGCTAAAAAATACACCCACATTTTTGTTTTCCAGGAAATGGTTCACCCTTCTTCATATGACATAGTAATACCTGTAGATGTCTTCCTTGTTTACTGGTGACAAGTAGACACAAACATTCTCACTCTTTGCCTCTTAAAAAGCTAATGAGCTTTAACCCATCCTTGGTTGATGGCCTTAGACTCTGATGTTTAAACCTCACTCAAAAGGTATTTTGGGATAACAGATCTGGAGGTGTTTGAGATACACTTTTTTTAGATGTGTATCTATTATGTTTTTTCAGCATTTATTGACATACTATTTCTTAGGATAAGGAAGAAAAAATCAACATAATTTGTAAATTTATAGTCCTTAAAAGTTCTACATCTAAACAGCTATTTTGAGTGAGTAAGCAACATTCTAAAAGGAAGAAAAAAATCTTTAAAGAAAGAAGAGTGAAGGATCTGCTGTTGTTTTCACTGTCATAGCTGTGATGTGCCCAATGGCTAAAACATATTCAATATATAGACTTCCCTGGTAGCTCAGATGGTAAAGAATCTGCCTGCAATGCAGGAGACCTGGGTTCGATCCCTGGGTTGGGAAGATCCTCTGGAGAAGGGCATGGCAAACCACTCCAGTAATCTTGCCTGAAGAATCCCCATGGACAGAGGAGTCTGGTGGGCTATAATTCATGAGGTCACAATGAGTCAGACATGACTGAGGCCTAAGAACACAGCACATTCAATATATATTTACTGACTGAATTAAGGAAGCTTCTGTGTAAAATCATAATACAATATGCTTCAGAAAACAAAAGGATATGAATTCTAAGTTACAAATTTGACCATGTATCATTCTCAGTGTTATACTTTCTATGTCATAAAGTTTAAAGAAAAGTAGAGTCTGTTCTAGATTAAGAGAAATTTAAGAGCCAAAACCACAAAATGCAATAATGTATAGTCTTTGATTGATCCAGGGATGAACAGATTAGCTACAAAAGATGCTTATGGAATACATAAAATAATCACAAATACAGGATTAGTATTGAGTAACATTAAGTAATTTGTCTCAGTCTTGTTGATGTCATTTGAAATTATGGTAAAATGGAATTTGGGGAGCAGAAGAGGCATGTTTGAGGTATTTAGGAAGGAATTGTCAAGGTATCTATAATTTATTTGAAATGCAAAGAAAGAAAGAAATATCAGTAGCGAAGCAAATATAGAAATTAGGAACACTTGTTGAAATCAGATTTTGGATATTTGATTGCTCCTTATACTTATCTTTTTACTTTTCTGAATATGTAAATATGGTTATACTTCTAAAAAGTAAAAGGCAGAGAAAATATTTAGATAAAGAAAAATAAAGGAGCTATACACCCAGCTCAGAAGCCTGTACCAGAACAGAAAGAGATTTAAATATTTTCTTAACAAATGTGAAATTTGAGAGTAAGGGAGGCAGAACTGTAATCTCGAGGCTAAAATATGAGATCAAGAGCTCTTCAGGCACTTCCTTGTTCAAAAGTACTGTAGGAAGAACGGCTGGCCCAGGAACCAAACTCAACATGTTCCTATGTCGCGTCCATGTGTGGTCAGTGTCTTGGTCGGGTCGTGTCAGACTCTGTGATCGCATAAACTTCAGCCTGCTTGGCTCCTCTGTCCATGAAATTTTCCAAGTAAGAATATTGGAGTCGGTTGCCATTTCCTACTCCAGGATATCCTCCCAACCCAGGCTCGAACCCTTGTCTCCTTCATTGGCAGGCAGATTGTTTACCACTGAGCCACTTTAGCATCCAACTTGATCCCTGTGTTGGAAAGATCCCCTGGAGAGGGGAATGGCTACCCACTCCAGTATTTTGGCCTGGGTTGCAAATAGTTGGACATGGCTGAGTGACTTTCACTTTCTTTCACTTTTTCCCTAAAATTTACATCAAAATATTTTAGCTTAGAGATATACATTAACAATATTAAAAAGTTAGCATTAACAAAACCCCACAATATATGTAATACTATTTTATTGGTAGATATTTTTTACGTTTACTGTATTTTTATAAAATAGATGGCATAAGTATGCATACAAAGAAAGTGAGAGAAGTTTTGATTTTCCTTAGGGTAAATTCCTACAAATAGAATTATTGGACCAAAGATCTGAACATTTTGAAGGTTTGCAATTAAGATTACCAAACTCATTTCTGGAAAATAGACATGATTGTAAACTACCATAATCAGAATGGTAACAATCTAGGTAATGTCCGAAATGTAGGCATGATGCAGAGAACATTACATACTTGATTTTCTTACTCCATGTATTTGAGTAGATATTATTAAACTAACTTAAAAGACTGAAAAACTGAGACTCAAACAAGTTGCTAAGTGTATAGAGAAAATAAATTGTACAAATTCATCTATGCTAATTCTTTCTACCAAAATATAGATCTTTCTACCAACATTGCTTGGAAAGTTCATATGCACCTTTCAAATAAGGGGTGTTATTTTTTTAAAAACTAATCTGATAGGTAGAAACATATCTCATTGTTTTAAAGATTCCTTTACTGTATATTTATATGTCTTTTTTCAAAATTGTCTTTTCCTGTCTTAAACACAGCCTCTATATGGACATCCATCAGATTCTTATACATTCAGAGTTGTTATGTATAGATTAATATTATGAAATTTCTGTGTGAATTATGGGTTAAAAATAGTTATTGATCTTTAGTGTGAATTGGGAAGAAAATATTTTAAAGAAATAGAAGTTGTTCACCTAAAATCTATGTTTAAATAGAAAAACATAAGGAAAATTAACATTGGGTAATTCATGTGAAAAGAAAATGTAGGAAAAGATTTACTTTGTGGATGCAATTCAAATTCAGGTTAAATTTCCTGAATGTCTAGTTCAAAATGTAATTTTATAACTGCATATATATTTGTAGATTTTTAATATTTATTTTACAGCAACTTCAAAAACATAATCAAGTTGTATTAATCTCCTAATCCTTTTTCATTTGTTTCATGGTTTTATCCTTCTGTAACAAAAATGGAAAAGGTGCAGATGAACAAATTTTGATTAATAATGTATTTGGTCAATGCAACTATTCTAAAAAACCTGATTACAAAGCAACCTATTTTTCTTTAAAGGAGTTTTTTTTTTTAAATGCTATACATTCTGCAAGTCAAACTTGTCTTCAGTTTTTGTATATCTTAATTAAGGGGATTAATTTAGTTTACTGCTATCGAATCTGTTGGCTTTAAAGTATTATAAATGCATATTTTTTAAATGAAAGTGCACTCAACCAAACAGCTAATTATAACCTACAAAATAGATACAATTTCTCTTTTAATATTTCAATCATGTTTTATTGAGTGAAGCTGTAATTTTTACAATTACTTGGATACATGCAACATGACATATCTTATTTAAATATATCTTTATATATTTAATAAGGCTTCCCTGATAGCTCAGTTGGTAAAGAATCCTGCAATACAGGAGACCCTGGTTCTATTCCTGGGTCGGGAAGATCTGCTGAAGAAGGGATAGGTTACCTACTCCAGTGTTCTTGGGCTTCCCTTATGGCTCAGCTGGTAAAGAATTCACCTGCAAAGCAGGAGACCTGGGTTTGATCCCTAGGTTGGGAAGATCCCCTGGAGAAGGGAAAGGCTACCCTCTTCAGTAACCTGGCCTTGAACTGGATAGTCCATGGGGTGGCAAAGTGTCGGGCACAACTGAGTGGCTTTCACTTTCACTTTATTTAATACATGCTTTCCTCACTGGCATTCACAATATATCAAATGCTAACCTTATACATATATTTTCACATATGCAATGTGAAGTCTATAAATATATGGACAAACTGAAATGAAAAGTGGAAACAATGATTGAGCTAAGTTAGGCACAGCTCCTACATTTAGGGTAAATATTTTAAAGATGTGAATCATGCAGATTTGCTCTCTTCTTTGAGAGCTACTGACAGTGAATAAATAGTAATCTAAGCCTATTTATTTTGGAACTGTATCTGAAAAGATTTGTAGTACTGTCAAAAAGCTTTCTGGAAAGAGTCATCATTAAACAGCATTTTTAAGAGAAAACTAAAACAGCATAATCAAATGAATATCATTCTCAGTTTAATGCTATTGTTGGTGTATATTTAGCTAGATTCTACTCATATATTCTTAGTGCATATGAAATGGATCAGATAAAATATAAATGGTAATCCAAATCAGTTAATCTTTTTAATATATCGTCCTCTATATTTAATGGAAACTATTTTTTTCCAACACAATACCTCTGATTTGCAGACCTATCCTTTGAAAAAGATTCAGGTATAGTCAAGCAGTAATAAATGTTCTTTGGATATTTTACATCTTAGCCTAGAAGACCACATCCCACTAGACTAATCATTCACTTGAGTAATAAGTTCTTTTAGGATCATTTGTAATAAGGAGAGCCAGGAAGAATGTTATTCTCCTTGTAACATTATTCATATTTTGCAAAAGTGAATTTTTGGCTCTCCTTTGGTCAATTTTATTATACTTTAGGCAAGTTTCAGGAAATCCCATTCTTTACATACTTGATTTGTGAAGAGAGATAGAGAGTTCACTTCAGGAGAGAAAAGCACGTAAATCTCAATGAAATCTGAAAATGAAATAAATGGCTTTAAAAAATTGTCTCCCAGCATCCGGTCTTATTTCATTATCATCTGCATGTGTATCTCTTTAATTTGTGAGAAATGGGTTGTGGCATATCCTGAAATGAAATCTCAAGACATTTATTGCAAGTAATTATTATAATTTCCTCAGAGGGGGAAGGAAAAAAAAGGAGTACAACAGTCTCATCAGTCTATGTCAAGCCAGACTATGAAACAAGTTGAGTTCATGTTGTTTATTAATTATTAAAATTCATACTTTTTACAACATTATTAAAACATGAGAGCAAAAGAAATGAGTCTTAGATGATTTCAGGGCATGTGGTTATTGTACTTATGACAGAGTAACTCTTCTGCTCCTATCTAAATCCTATCTGTCACAGACAAATATCTCTCACAGCTCTGACTCCTCAGGATATTCTCCTATCTCTCAAATCCAGTAAAACTGTGAAATACTTGGAGTCAAAAACAAATCTCTCTGTTACAGATGCTACCATTATTTGCCAAATAGGGAAATTAATATTAATATAATTTAGAGACCACAAGTTTCACTGTATCCCAACAGACTGGGAATCTTAATTTCCATTCTTCTACTTAATAGTTTTGTGACCTTATATGTATAACTAAAATTACAACATTCCAGCATTCTTGCCTAGAAAATTCCATGGGCTGAGGAGCCTGGTAGGCTACCTTCCAAAGGGTCGGAAAGAGTTGGACATGACTGAGCGAATAACACTCACACACACAAGATATCTAGATGTTTTGGTTAATCATTCTGATTCATTAGGTTTGATGAAACTTCTACATTTGTACATGATTTCACAACTGAAACTATATTCATAGAATGTCTGAAACCTCGACCGCCTAGTTGCTAGAGGAATAGAATAAAAAAGGAGATAGCCAGAAGACACTGACAGATAATGCACGAATTGTATCCCTAGCAATGGCTTTGGGCCAAGACCTAGTGGCTCCAGGAGTTGAGTTAGTCCTTATAAAACTTTCAGAACTCCTTTTGAGTGAAGTTGAAATTGGCTTTCTGTGGGTCAATTTTATTACCATTAAATGACTGGCAAACTTAAGAATAACACTAAAAGCTAGACTAATGGGTTTTTGGCCCTTTTTCCACAGTCTTTTTCTCTCATCATGGTTCTTCAAATGCTATGACTCTTAATGGTGAAGAGACAACAAAAGAAAGCTGTTCTAAGTAAAAATTCACCTAAAACCAAAGGAAAAAAATCAATGCAACCCTAAGGCTTAGAGCCTCAGACTTAAGCACAGGTTCTCAACTTTCCTAGGCAGAGCCCCTTCCTAGGTGTATTATTATTATTATCGCAGCCAGCATTGTGGTCTGAGAGAGAAGTTCACATAGATGAAATCCTAAAAAATCACACTTAAGGGTCATGATTCAAATTTCTGAAGAGCTTCAATTTTGTGCAAAGCACAAAAATTACATTCTAAGTAGGACAGACATTATGCAAATTAGAAATGAAAATTAGAAAATTAAAAATTTTAGTAAATTTTATAAAGCAAACAGATCCCGTGGGAAAGAATAATTTACACTATTTGGTGTAATCCTCTCTATTTTAACAGAAAATATATTTAAATGTAACAAAATTAGACAGAAAGATATTTATATAGAGAACTAGAGTGGGAAGGAAAACAGGGAAGTGGAAGCACAAAACAGAGAATAAGTTTAATCAAAAACCTTCTAGTACTTTAACTAAATAATACCCTTGCATTAGTCACCCAAATGAACATTCTGAATTCTCTAGTAAGAGAAAAGGAAAAAGGCTTTACTTACTATTTGTTTGCTTTTCTTCTTCACCCTTTTGGAGTTTCTGCATCCCAGATGGCTTCCTATATTTAAACTCTAAGCCATTTTGTTGCTCCTCACTTTTCTACATCATTTTCCTTTTCAGTGATATTCTGATATCCTGAGTTTCCCAAAGCAAGTTAGTAGTTTTTTATATTTCAACTAAAAGCATTAACATACTAATGACCCCAAATTAAAAAACTTGTTCAGGACTTTTCCTATAAGTGTTGATCAATGTAACCAACTCTCAATTTGCAATTTTCACTCAAATGCCAAAGAATCATCAGAATATTAATATGAAAGAAAGTAAAATCTCAATTTCAATTCCATCCTACAAGAAAATCTGTTATCTTTTTTCAGTACTTGTACCAATGTATATCTAGTTACTCAATCAGAACATTTAAGCCTGGGCTCTAGAGTTATCATCTTGTCCAAAGCACCAGCAAAGGTTTCCTGGGCTTTTGCAATTGCCTCCTGACATTGGACATCTTCTTGTACAAATACCACTGCTGTTCAGTCGACTCTCCCAGAAGTACTAGACTTAAACAACTGGAAATAAGAATTGGACTATGCTGTTTGTGGAAAAAATGACAAATTATCTAAAAACATCCTTTCTTACCTTTACTTATAGTAGAATTCTTAAGTTCAAATTAGACACCTGGCTGCCCAGGGAAGGATGAGGCATTCCATCTTTTCTTGCACCTTAGTGTGACATATGACTAAATGTTGACAAGCAGGAGGGGAGCTGTAGGGATGTGTGCTAGTTCAAGTTTGTGCACTCATAAGGAAAGGGACCTACACTCCCCTGACATGGAGGCAGTGTCTTCTAAAGAAACCAGAAATGGAAGCCACCTTTTGAGAATTCCAGGGTACTAGCACCAGACAGCTTCCCAGGTAGCACAGTGGTAAAGAATCTGCCTGCCAATGCAAGAGATGCAAGAGAACTCGGGTTTGATCCCTGGGTCAAGAAGATCCCCTGGAGGAGGAAATGGCAACCTGTTCCAGTATTCTTGCCTGGAAAATTCCATGGACAGAGGAACCTGGCAGTTTATAGTTCATTGGGTCGCAAAGAGTCAGACGTGACTTAGTGACTGAGTATGCACACAGTACCAGACCAGATCCTCTTATTTCTGGATAGTTACAAAAAGATGAAAAATTCTAACATTTTAAAAATTGTTGCATGTTTGGTTTCTTCATGATAGCAGTTAAGTGTGACTTCTGAGTGTGACAGGTTGTATTTTCACAAAAATAGATTATTCCACATGCCTATGGAATGTACTATGCCTTAGTTCACTTGCTTTTCTTATGGTGAGACTTTGACAATCCTCCTATCAAAAGGCAGGGTCTATGCTCTTTTCTCTTGAGTCCTAGAAGCCTTTCATCTAGACAGAAACAACGCTATGAGTTCCAAAGTTAGGTCATAAAATTCTACACAATTCTTTTGGAATATTTATTCTTATAACCCAGCCACCATAATATAGCAAACTCAAAGCAGCCCACATGGACAGATAACACTGAGGAGGCACTGAATATACAAGACGAGACATGACCTGTCCTCAGCAGTCCACCTGCTGTTTCAGCTCCAGTCACATCTGACTGCAATTCCATGAGAAAACCCTTCCTAGAAGCCTCTTGAGGAACTCAAGCAAAGCTTATCTCAGTGACATTTGTGGTTGTGGCTTCTACATAATGGAGTAAACACAAATAAAGTTCATAGAAAGCCTACAAAGTCCTGGTAGAAGTACCACCAAGTTGAACTGAAAGGAACAGAAACGTTACAACATAAAGGCAAGTCTTTGGACTTGCGAACTTCGATAGGCAGGAGGCAGGCTTGAGAGAACTACTCATCTGCAAACATGATGTATGTTTGAAGGATGTTTCAGAAAGCAGACTCAAGATCCCAAAGAGAGAAGCCTCAAACCACAAAGACTCATTCCTGGACAGTAGCATTGTGATCCAGTCAAAGAACAAACAAGTTTTGTTTGTTTCTTTTCCCAGCTGGATTGAAAGATTATTATAGACAAGTGACTCCTCTGTGTCTCTTATTCAATTCACCCCCTTCAATAACTTCTGTAGTTATCCCATAGTTATCCAGCCTTGCACGTTACGTGTGTAGGGGGCAGAGAAGGTGCCTCTTTATTTAGTAGGCATTTGTGTCAAGAGCTGCATTTGAGGAGGCAGTTAACCAAGGAACAGCATTTAAGAGCCTATACATGATTTAGATGCTGAATCTTAGTTCTTGATCTTATTCCTGATGAGGTAACAGGATACAACTAATAAAAATTAATGGGAAAAAAAAAAAACAACTTCTGGGCTTCCTGGATAAGGTATGTACTGCACATAGGGAGAATGGAAATAATCAGTTGCCAAAATGGAGAATGTGCCCCCCAAATTCTATGCTACTCCTAACACTGAGAAATTCTATGTTACTCCAAACATTGAAAGTTATGTCTCTTCCCAAAATCTGGGCTTTGCACACATAACCAAGAGTGTATGGAATTGATACTGTGCCAATTTCCAGAAAGAGGCTAAAAAAACTGACAGTTTCCACTTTCTGTCTCTTGAGGCCCTCACTTCTACCCAGCTACCAGGCCATGAAGAAGCCCAAGCACCAAATGAAGAGGCCTATATGGAGAAATTCTCATGGAGAGAAATAGAGGTCCCTGGCTGTCAGCACCGGCTGAGCTTCCAAGTCAGCTGTCAGTATTCACACATAACCATATAAGAGACCCGTTTGTTAAAGTGGATCCTCCAGATCCCAGGAGGTCCCCAATGATATCATGTAGAATTAAGACCAGGCTTCCTTTCACCATATTATAGATTGGTGATCCAAAGAATACAATGTGGTTTTATGCCAACACATTTGAAGTGGTCTGTTAAAGAACAGACCATTAATAATAAATAATTTCCTCACATTTAACCCTCAAAACTTTCACAATGAATCGGGGTAAAAAAAAAAACCCCACAAGCCCCCACAAGTCAAGATTACCTACCAGAGCCTAATAAATCCTTCTTTATTTGATATCTGACCATATCTGACAGCATTTCCTTCCAAATTTACCATCTCTCACTATTTTTCAGGTGTTAAGAGTTTCCTTTATGTCTTCAAATCAGTCCAATATTTCTTCCAACTCAGGGTATTTGTCTCCTTTTTTCTGGAATATTCTTTCCTTGATTTGTGTGATTTTTTCTCATTACTCAGCTTAAACGCCACTTCAAAAAACTTCATTTTAGTTAAATTTGTTTCCCTCACATTTCCTCCCTTTTACAGTGTCTAATTTTATTTCTTTATAGCACTTATTACTTAAATTAACTACATTAATTCATGTGTTTAATATCTGTCTCTACTACTAAATTTTAAACTTCATGAGTCAAAGACATTTTCTTCCTGTTCTCTTCAGAGTCTCCATAGCAATGTGCCACGTATATTAAGTGTTAAAAATATGTGTGAAATGAATACCGGTTGAATGGCAAACATAATTTATATTTTGTTTCTCACTTGTCAACTTTTTCTGTCACCTGGTGACATTAATATCTTATCAGACTTAGTAATATAGGAATATTCCAAAGTTTTCCATTGTAGTCACATGATTCTATACATTTCAAAAGTCAATAACAAATTTGTGTCATTTAAGAAAATGATGAATTAGGTTCTGCCATGTGTATAATTTTTAGATATAACCAATTTGGTGGAGTATATATAATGTCTTTTTTTTTTTGTATTTTTTAGAAAATGAAAACCAAGTACCTTTAAAGCTACATAATCAAGACAATGTGGAATTGACATATGTGTGTTATTGTTCTCAGTCAATAAGTCATGTCCAACTCTTTGCGACCCCATAAACCACAGCCTGCCAGGCTCCTCTGTCCATGGAATTTTCCAATCAAGAATGCTGGAGTGGATTGTCATTTATTTCTCTGGGGATAAAGATCAATGTAACAGAATAAAGCCCAAGAATATTTAGATTTGATAAATCTCCTGGTTCATGAGATTTTGATGGTTAAAATAATAAATAGTCAAAATTTTCTAAAACATATGGTAGGGTAGGCTTTGAATCAAATGGACTCTATTCACTGAATGATTGTGAACAAGTAATAGACATTCATTACTGTGTAAATCTTAACCATCATTTGAGTCCAGGATTTGGCCTTCTTGGAAGAACCTAAATTTATGATAATTTCTTAATTTCCTCCTTACAAGCTGCTATACACATTCTTTTAAACCACCTGGCTCTAAAACAACTTAGTTAAAAAAAAGTTTCATTTCAGATGATGTGTAAATAAAGGCATCACAGTTTTTTGTTGTTTATTTCAGCTAACATTCACTGGGCTCATGCATTACAAGAATTTTGAAGCACTTTAATTGTATTAATAAAATCAATATTCTCTGTCCATTAGGTTGCTAGAATATAAATAAATCAAGTGAACCATGGTGAAGTTAATTACTATATATCAGACAAAACACAAATTTAAATGTGACTGGATCAGAAATTCCTAGATTTTTTAATAGATCTAAATTACTTTCTTAAGTTGACATAGCTCCGTGTATTTTCCTTTTTTTTTTTTTTTTTTTTCAGGCAAGCCCCTTATTGGGGCTCCCGCTGCAGCAGGGGGAGCAACAATAGTAACAGGTTCCTTTGCTCACTTGCAGGGTGGAGCTGGAGGAGGGGCTTAGGTGGTTTTCTCCACCCCTGGCTCAAGGAATCCAACCCATTCCAGTAGAAGTTGACCTGGGTCCCTATAGGTCCTTGGAACAGTCAGTGAGGTGTTTCTACAGTTCCAGGGCAGGCGAGGGTCTGTGGTCCGTGCTCCACAGGAAGAAGTTTCAGAAGAAGAGTCCCTGAGCCCCATACCCCTTAAGAATAAGGGTGTAGAGTCTCAGTGGGGGATGAGGCAGGCTGGGACCTGGGACCCTTTGCAGCAATGCTGCAGTGTTAGAACCTGGACAAACCCCTCCTCTAGCAACAAAATACAAAGAGAAAATATGAGAATAAAAATAACTGTGAGCATGTGCAATTAGGGCAAATCCTGGACAAAAGATACAAAGAAACCAAAACCCAACTGCCATTTCTGAAGAACCTGGAGCAAAAGCAGGGTGTTAGAAGCAAAAGCAGGGTACTGAGCATGCCCCCTGCTCAACTGCAGTTATTTTTTCTTCAGCGTCTCTCCACTTGCATGTGTTACTGTCAAAACAAAGTTAATGTTCAAAATTGATTTCATTGTCTACCCTTAGAAATGAATAAATCTGTCCCCTGTCTTATATTTTCATATGGGAGTGAATGGCCATTGTGACAGTCAGAGATCTGGAAGTTTCTCTTTATGAGCCTCATATTCAAACATTCTACCAAATTCTGTTGACTTTATCTTCTTAATAGCTCCCTAATCAATTCAGTCCAAAGCATTCCCATCTATCTTAGTTAAGGCCAATGCCAATACTGGTAGAAATTGCAATAACACACTCTGAAATAGTTATCTTTGTTTCCCTTCAAATCTGATCTATTTCAGACATTGTTACAACAAGTAATACACCTAATAATCAAATCTGATTATGCCATCCAGGCTAGATAAAATTTTGCAAGGGACCTCCACTTTACATTGACTTATTATCTTTAATCATTTTATCTCTCTATTAGAATGTGAATTCCTTATTTAATCTAGCCCAGCATCTACTACTAATAAGATCTAAAATATCCTTATTAAATTTTTTAAATGAAAAGGGTATATAAATATAAACTTATTTTTTGCAAACAATGTAGAAATTAAAAGCAAAAATTCTACCTTACATTTTCATTACATTTTCATTGTTTTTTTGACAGTATCTAGAGTAAAACAAAAATTAAAATGAAGGGCTCACGTAAATTTAAAGTGGATGCCTTTAAAGGATAAATGGTGTAATGATAGAGCCCCTTGATTGAACATATTTTTAAACAAATCAAGAGCATATCAGATGCTGAAGTTACCCTCTAATGGAAAATCTTATAATTATTTAAGTTTGAAATAAGTAATAACATTTATTAAAAATTGTTTGATACTTATTATTATGACAATGAATTGAGGAAGAGACCTCAGCTTATTTTTAAAAAATCAGAAAAGTAACAGAAATCTAATAGGTATGAAAATCAGTCAATGGAGGTATTAAAAATGTACTTAAAAGTGAACTGAATTTTTTATTAATTGAGGCAAAGCTCAAAGAGTTTCACTTATTTTGAAACATTGGTAGAGAATATTCGTTATCTCAGTTATAAAATAAAAATGCCTACTTTTTTGTTAATATAGACATCTGAAGAGAGGCAATTATTTCCAACTTTGCTTTGTTTGCACATTTTTTTATTTTCCTGGTTTCTTTCTCGGCTTCTTCTTTCCTATCTCCCTTCCTTTTTTCTCCTCCTCCTTCCTTCCTTAATAAAATAAAAATCTATCCAGGTATTTAATTATGTTAATAGCAACTTTTACATGATATTACATGATAAGTTTTATAGATAAGGAAAAATAGGTAAGGCTTTTTCACACTAAAGGTAATGGTTCAGGGCTAAAGAGATCACAACTATCAGAATCAGATTTTAACTTTCCAAGTTTTGGAGGCTCTATTCTTTACACTGTGCATGCCACATTTTTCAGGCACATAGAAAGAACTAAATGAAGAGACAATAATCTGAGGGAGGTTTTGAGCAGGCGATAAATAAAGGACTAAGGAAAAGTACACTCTCCAAAAAAGAAAGAGGAGCACTTTTGTAAGAAAGGATGCATATAGAGACATACATAAGGTAGTAGCAAGAGACAAGAAATGACAGCTTCCTTGTGTGAAGCTGTGGCAATTATAGAATTCCACAGAGAAAACAATTTTAAACCCACATTAATACAATAATATAAAAGTCAGTTTAGGAAAAACAATAAAGTGTGGACTCTTGGAGAAAATTAGATGGAACTATTGCAAGAACAGCTAAGGGAAAATCTGAGAAATTTTAGAAGGAAAAAGTTATAATGTGTTCCACATATCCTTCACCATGTGATTTTTCAGGGAATCTAAATATAAGCTAAATACATATCTGAAATACAAAGACAATAAACAAAGATGCCTTTTAATTCGTCCATACATTAATCCTTTTCTTGTAGAAACTTATATAAAACTGCAAATGGTCCACTTCCTCCCAATCCAGCTGACTTGCATTAAAGTGTAACATATCTGCATCTAATACATTAGATGAAAATACATGTTTATATTAATCAACATAAATACTAATTCCAGTATAATTTCATTTTTATTTCATGCAAGTGCAGATGTTTAAACAGCACATCTATTTTTTAAACTGTACATGCCACATTTTTCAGGCATATAGAAAGAACTAAATGAAGAGACAATAATCTGAGGAAGGTTTTGAGCAGGTGATGAAGGACTAAGGAAAAGTACATATGTTGATATACAAACCGTGTGTAAATCTGTTTATGTTAATATCTCTCTCATTGCTATACAAGCAATTATTTCAAATATTTGGAAATATTTTATGTTTAAATATAATCTAAGTGTAATAATGAAATGTTTTCATATTATAATTACTTAGAGGAAATTCCTGAAATTTTATTTAACATTTCCCTGAGTGAAATGTCATACTGGATTCATCTGTCTGTTCAAAGCTGGATAGCATTTTTCATTTCAATGAAGACTATATTGTGAAATAGAAAAGTAGCAAATTAACTGTTGTTCAGAGTTCTGCTTCTGTAGTAGAACTGAAAGTTGCTCGGCTGTTTCTGACTCTTTGCAATCCCAAGGACTATACAGTCCATGGAATTCTCCAGTCCAGAATACTGGGTGTTAGCCTTTCCTTCTCCAAGGCATCTTCCCAACCTAGGGATCGAACCCAGGTCTCTCACATTGCAGGAGGATTCTTTACCAGCTGAGCCACAAGGGAAGCCCCTGGAGTAAAAGGTAGTAGAAGGTAGACAGAGAAACAATGAAGCTATGAAAGGACGATGCATTTTTTCAAACTTCTTGGATTCACAGCTTAAATACTGTGAATGCCTGTTATATGGAGATTTATTTTCTTTATGGTTGCTGTCAATTCAAATTCCTTTCACAAGATTCTATATAAAAGATCTGCAAAATACCATAGTGGACTTGTATAAAATGTAATTTGCTTTTTTGCTTCAGTGTACTCTAAAGAATTAGGATATGTATGTTTACAGAACAATATATTTCTTAAGTGGTTGTATATGGACATTAAATTATATCATATATTCTGAATTCTTTGGAAAACAAATATTTACATATAAGTAAAATGACATTTGGCTCAGGAGGTAAAGAAACCACCTGCAATGCAAGAGACTCAGGTTCGATCCTTCAGTCAGGAAGACCCCCCGGAGGAGGAAATGGCAATCATTCCAGTATTCTTGCCTGGGAAATTCCATGGACAGAGAAGCCTGGCAGGCTGGAGTCCAAAGGGTCGCCAAGTGTTGGACACAACCTAGTGACTGAACAACAACAAAGTGACATTTCCCATTATATGTAAAAGCTATTTTTTAGAAGTAACTAGTCAGGACCATTTCTTGCAAGTTTTCTGTTCAACACAGTTTGGGTCTAAGAATTTTTTCAGAAATTAAACATTTAAATTTGTGTTTTATGATGTTTATACTTATCATCAAAAGAAATTTTGTGACTAAAATGTTTATTTATAAAATGAAGATGCTAACAACAAAAACATCTTCAAAACTGATTTTAAGGAAATTGGGTTCTTCTGAATATATTAAAATTGTTAACAAAGCTTTACAAATTATTAAAAGTTGGTGATGATGGTAAATTCATGATAATAATGATGACTGTTAAAACTGAGTTTTTATTTATCTTTCACATGAACAGGGAAGTCAAGTCTTTCTTGCTCACAGTTCTCTTCCTGTTGAGTTCAACGCCAACCCATGATAAGAGTTTTCAGTTTTGAATAACTTTGGATTTTTAAGAAACTATAGAAGAATATCTTAAAGATTTTTTTTCTTTAAAAAAAAAAGCTCACTCTTCTTGCAAGTCAACACTATAATGAACACTTTGGTCCAAAAAAACAAAATCAATAGGAAATATATCAATAGAAATCAAAGTTGCAAGTGTTTGATAAATTTTCAAATAATAGACTCTTCCTAGCTGAATCATTTTAATTTTCATCACTTCATAATTTTAAGTCTCAAAAATATGATCCACTAGAACTTTTTCTAGTCAATTTTCCTGATGTATCTTAATATAGAGAATTAAGCCAAGCAAAAATAAACATTCGGTTGTATAAATTACCATACAGAGAAACTGAAAGCTTTCCAAAAATGACATTTCTCTATATTTTATTAAGGTTAGATACTGGAAATATATCATTGGATATCAATTTAATAATAATTATAGATATGTTATTATAAGGCTATATGTGTGCATTCAATTTTTTCCTGGTTAGGAAGGAAAAAAAACTGATTGTGTCTTTGTTTTATTTGCAAAGTTCTTGTAGTGAACTCCAAAGTTTTTACTGTCATCTCTTTCAGGAAGGGAAATTTTATCTATCTCTCTATCCCTTGCACTGCAAGGAGATCCAACCAGTCCATTCTAAAGGAGATCAGTCTTGAATATTCATTGGAAGGACTGATGCTTAAGTTGAAACTCCAATACTCTGTTCACCTGATGCGAAGAACTGGCTCATCTGAAAAGACCCTGGTGCTGGGAAAGATTGAAGGCAGGAGAAGAAGGGGAAGACAGAGGATGAGATGGTTGGACGGCATCACCGCCTGGATGGACATGAGTTTGAGTAAACTCTGAGAGTTGGTAAAGGACAGGGGTCCTGGCGTGCTGCAGTCCACGGGGTCGCAAAGAGTCGGACATGACTGAGCAACTGAACTGAACTGAACTCTACCCATCTATTTATCTATATCTATATTTACAAAAAGAGAAGATAAAAAGAGAAATTACAATTTTGAACTTGTTAGTAGTCAAATGAAGGTGCCATTTAACTTGAGAAACATTTTTGAGCAATTATGATCAATGTAAACTGCAGAAAATACAAAGGGAGTTAAGTATAATATTTGATATCAAGTACCTTATAAATTCATAATTACTTGGCAAGTATACAAAAGTCCTAATATAATGTGCAGGGAACACATTCCAAAAGAAATTCAAATGCAGTGATTATTCAAAAAACAAAGAAGCTACATGCAGCTAAATAATAAAAAATGAGTAAAGAAGGCCACAAAGCTGATATGAGCATTGGAAATTAAATAATTCTCATAGTGAATGATGAAACAGCTGGAGAGGACAGCATGGGAGAGGTGGAAGAGAACATGTATCTATTTAAGAATCAAGCAATGTTTCAATTTAGCTAAGAACCTGATTTCTATAGGGATACTGGGATAAAAGCCTGGATATAAACTGTGTCCATAATGTAGTTTGGTTTGTATTCTAATAAGGGAAAAAATACAATACTATTAATATATTTGATAAATACAAAAATAGGATAATTTAAGTGATAAAGTCTACAAAAGTTGGGAAATGTTGGGGCTTGATTTGGGGAGAATAGAGTGAATTTCTTAGATAAGGTGGTTCAGACAAAACCCCTCTTATTGATTGAACATTTAGCTCAAACATGACTAGAGAACTAGAAAGTTGAGGAGGCACAGTGGGTGAAGAATCCATCTGCAGTGCAGGAGGTGCAGGTTCAATCCCTGGGTCAGGAAGATCCCCTGGGGGAGGGCACGGCAACCCTCCCCAGTATTCTTGCCTAGAGAATCCTATGGAAAGCGGAGACTGGCGGACTGCAGTTCATAGGGTCGGATCGCGGAGTCAGAAGCAACTGAGCATGCACATCAACAGTAATTTATGAATTATCTTTCAGTGAGGTTTTGGTTAGTTCAGAATTCAAGTTTAACTGTGATACAGTTTTTGGGTTTTTTCCCCTCAGAACACAATCAACATTTAATACAGTTTCTTCTATGAGTTTATGGTCTAAAAATCACAACATAATAATTTATTAGCTTATACTTAAATTAGACGTTATTTTTATCTCTTGAAATCTCTGATTGCTAAAAATCAAATTTCAACTAAGAATGACTAGAATCACATTTATTTAAGCTTAGTTAACTAAACGTTAAAATTGGTATGAATCCCTTCAATTTTTGATTTTCATCTCTGACTCAGCCATTTCAGACACAGTTTCTCAGAATACAGACAAATGTTCCTACTTCAGTGCAAAAAAAAAATTACCAATAAAGTAAGACTTTATTCAGCATATATAAAAATAAACTTTTAAAATTTCCTCATGAGAAAATAGACTGAAATAAACTTTATGAATCTTTGCAAGAGAAGAGAAATACAGGTTACTCCATTTCTCCGTCTCCCAACCCAGTAAGACCTTCTTAGCTTGGAAGTGCTATTCATTGTCTAGGACGTATAATGGTGATCTGGATCTAAAAAGATGGAGAAGATGGTCAAAAGAGAAAAAAAATGTTTTCAATTATTTCTGTAACTGTAGTCTCTGAAGATCTTAACTAAAGGGCTTTCCTATATCTTTTCAACACTATAGTTAGAGTAAGAGTTCTCAGTTATGTTACAAATGCCCTTGGTATAAAAGAATTGAGGTAAAAGATTGTAGTTAATAGTTACTGCATTACTACATTTTAATTGTGAAAAACAAGAGGCTTTTATCTTAAATAAGCTTTTATTTTTCACCAGAACTATGTTAATAGATTAATAAAATATAATTATATTAATGTGATAGTATATTTATTTATGAAGGTTACTGGATATTGAATGAGGAGCCTCTCTCAATGTCACAAAGATCAATTTCATCACAAAATGAAAGAGAAATAATAACATCTCCTCTGTCTCCATTGTGAAAAAAAAGATGAGACAATATATGTCAGAGTTTTAGTTACCTCTCAGTCACCATGTAAATGGAAGGGATTGTCACTTACACAGATATAGTTGTAATTCTATTTCACACTGACACTTTTATTTCCAAATAATATAATTTCTTGGGGCTTAGAAACAAAAAAAATTCCAGGAGCTAAAACAGGAAGTCATTGGACTATGTAGATGAAATTTCTATAATATGGACAGAACTATTTCTAGATTCATTATTTTCAGTTTATTTATGGAAAAAATGCTGATAGATCTAGTTTTCCTATTCTCCTTTCTTTAATATTGTAGTTGGAAAAAATTAAAACTTCTAAGAATAATAAGTATAATCATTGTGACAAACTCTTTATTCAGAATATTTTTCTACCAAAAAGGGGATTTTTGTATATATTTCCTTTGATCATTTGTCCAATGGTCACACTGTAAGAAGAGCATACTATGAATCATTGAGGTATTGGAAAGAGCAGAACTACTGTGTATATTTATTTTGATGTTTTATAATTTATCTTACAAATATATTTTGTAATGTTCATAATAGTTTATTAGATGACAGTTTGCATATAAAATGCAAATAATTAATTATATAATATTCTACATAAATTATTTTTATTGATGGGGTGTAATTAATCAGTGACACTTATGACCTTGGTGTAAGGAGTTTAAAAAAATTGCTCAATTCCCATTAACAGAAACTTTGCAATTTTTTTGTCTTCAAAGTGTGATCTTTAATATGATTGCATACATACTTGCTAAGTAGTATGTAGTACTTAGCTAAGTAGTAATGCTAATGTAGCTAAGTAGTAGTGCTAAGTAGTTTCAGTTGTGTCTGACTCTTTGCAACCCTAAGGACTGTAGCCTGCCAGGCTCCTCTGTCCATGAGACTCTCTAGGCAAGAAAACTGGAGCGGATTGCCATGCCCTCCTCTAGGGGATTGTCCCGACCCAGGAATCGAACCTGCATTTCCTGCATCTCCTGCATTAGCAGGTCATTTCTTTACCACTTGCCCCATCCAGGAAGCCCCTGAATACTTAAGTACTTAGACTTAATAGCTAGACACTCCCTAAGAGTTCTAGTGATACTGAGACAAACAAGACACAGTTCACCTGATGCTACAATTCTTACATTCTTCTGGAGAAAACACATAAATTGGCAGTAACAATTGAAAGATACAAATGGAAGGATGGGAATAAACAGAGACGCTATGTAGTACACCTACATAATTTGCTATGCAAACTGGGATGCTTGAGAGTGAAAGAAGTCATTCTTAATATTACAGCTAAGAAGAGAGATATAAACTAGGACAAAATTTGAATATAGAGGACTTATGCATACCCTGGTGATGGGGGCGCATACATGATCACCCACCTATAACTGAGAAGGGAGTCGGAAAAGTTTCAGGAAGGAAGTAACATCTGCGCTGCTCAAAAGGATGTACTGACATTTGATAAGGGAAACAGTGAGTAGGGGAAGGGAATGAGTGTCCCAGTATCTTGCTTCAAACCTTCCCTTGTATATATAAAATAGATAACTAATAAAGAAAAAAAGAAAGTGAAGTCACTCAGTTGTGTCTGACTCTTTGCGACCCCATGGACTGTAGCCTACCAGGCTCCTCCGTCCATGGGATTTTCCAGGTAAGAGTACTGGAGTGGGATCCATGCCCTCCTGCAGGAGATCTCCCCGACCCAGGGAGAGAACCCAAGTCTCCTGCACTGTAGGCAGACGCTTTATCATCTGAGACACCAGGGTCCTCTAGATAACTAATAAGGACCTCCTACATAGCACGGGGAAGCATTGAGTAGAGACTCCATGTTCTATAATGATCTAAATGGAAAAGAGTCTTTAGAAAAAGTGGATATATGTATAACTGATTCACTTTACTGTACAGCAGGAAAAGTCAACCCACTCCAGTACTCTTGCCTGGAGAATCCCATGGACAGAGGAGCCTAGAGGGCTACAGTCCACGGGGTCGCAGAGAGCCGGACACGACTGAAGCGACTTCGCACACTGCACACAGACACAGCAGAAATTCACACAACACTGTACATCAACCATACTCCAGTAAAAATTAATTGAAGAAAAGAAGCTTCTCTTGATAAAAGGTACAAAGGCCTAAAAGCAAAACACCAGACAACAGCAAATCCTGCTGTGAGACTGAAGTGCTACAGCCTAGAGTCTGGCAAGCGGCAGGGGCGAGGGGGGAGGCAGACCTATATACACAAGCAGGATAGAAAACTGCTTGCTCAGAAAGGGCTAAAAAACCTCTCAAAGTAATCAAGCCATGTCTCCAAAGTCACACCGATCGTAGGTGGCTGACTTGAAACTCGAGTTTGTGTGTCCTGGAGCCCAGGACAAGGATGCATCTTGTATGTTCTAAGAATTACATTCCCCAATTAAGTGCGCCAGGGACCTGTTAAAAATAAAGTATGACATTTTATGTTGAAATTCTAAGGATTGTGAAAAATACTCCCTTAAGCATTATCTTATAAAAAAGCATATGTTAATAGTTGTTCAAAGTATTAATACATGGCCTAAGAATTAGCAGGAAAACAATTTACAGTCTTTAAGAAATTTGCAGGTCATCACAGTGCTTAACACTGTAGCGTCATTACCCATGTATCTATAGACTTTGTGCGGTTTTGAAAAATGATAAATACCTGAGATATTGATAAGCTTGTCTTCAGAGTCCTGCCAAGATTCCTAGTGTTCTGAGGCTCGAAGTGGTGGCTGACTGCACCATTCCCTTAGGGCATTCGGTTAAAACACTGCGGTAATTAACCAGAGCAAGCTGTCCATGAAGTCAGCTCTGATTAACTCAAGGGATCCTAGAAAGGTAAAGCTGGGATTTAAATTAAAATGTTATACAACGTAAGAAAGGTTGATGAAAATTACCCTTTATCTTGCCTTTAAAACTTTTGGCAACCCTATCTAATCCACCCAACACAGAGGTGTTCTGTGCCATCTAATTACCTGACTGCCCCGTGAACAGGAAGAACTCATGTTGTAAGGACATCCAGTTTTTCAGTCATGTTGGACTTCCTGGCTTTTCAGAGATAAATCTATAATATCTAATAAGTCTGAATGGCCCTATTATATTATTATTGTGATATGTGGTAGCAAGGAGCTCTAGGCAAATATTTATATTTTAACAGGGGTTTTCTGGAAGCAAGAACTTAACATAAATTATTTAATTTATTGGTCTTATTGCCTAAAGATGCTGGGCTAAACATCTGGAGGCAATGGGCTTTTTGACCTTTCAAATTCCAGGGTTCACCTTTACAGCAAGGCTCCCTGACTTATTTATTTTGCATTCAGTGACACTGGCATATTCTTCTTTTGGTGAGAAAGCAGAAGTGTTGTAAACAACAAAGGCCATATCATGTTTTCAGTTTGCATGCCTTCCTCAGTAATAGAGGAGGAAAGTGAGTTTCCATGGGTCAGCTTCATGCAATGAATATGTCTTGAAATGGTCAGCTTTCTGAATGACTATTCAACTAGGAAAGTTCATCCAATTTCCAGCTAGGAAAGTTCATCCAGTTTCTCAAAGGAGAAATTCTATCAGCCTTAAGTGACAGTTTTTACCATTTAGCACAGATGTTTTCCTGTTATAAATACGTTTAGTAAGAGCAGAATGACAGAAACAAAACCTGCAGCTGGCACGGTGGCTAGCAGCTTTCCCCATTGTAGACCTCAAAACCTAACCATTGTGGACTCTCTGGCTGCTTAAAAAACCCACTTTGGTACGTCCTCTGGCTTCTGCTAGTTTGGGAACACCCCTGAAGCTGGGCATCTGAATGACGATGACTAAATTCCACCCAGGCACCAGGCAGGCCAGATGACCTCACTGCATCCTCTGTGAGCCAATTAAATGCTATTTGACTAAATATTTATATCTCTATTTTTTTCCTATGGGGGGGGGAAAAACAGTCATAATCATTCTGATATCTAGCTTGGGTTCCAAAAATCAACAACTTGGCTCATGTTACATGATCAGTTTATAGTAAGAAGGACTTATATCTTGAGATTGGCACTGCTGCTTACTTACTAACATACTCTTGCTCCTTGTCAGCTGCAGGGCATTTCCTGTGTCCTGAAATTGCTATTTCTCTCTGCCCTGTTCTAGGATTCTATCAGAGACTGTGCCATCTACAAGTTTTAGGACTTTTGATGAATGTTTGGATCTCCTTTTCATCATTTATAATCTGTGTTAATTGACCTATGCATCTCATTTTCATCTGAAAAATACTTAAATCTACACCAGTACTTCTGCTTACTTTCCTTCATTATATTAGTGGATTTTCAAGACTCTCATATTAGCCTTTCAATGAAATTATCAATCTATGAAAAGTGCAGGAAACAGGGAACCAATTAAAATGACACCACAGAGGCAAGCAAATACAATCCAGATAAGGGGAAGGATATCAATTCTCCAGCAGGTATTTAGCAAGGAAAAAAACACAGAGAGAAACAAGAAAAGAGAGAAAGATATTGATCTGGTGCTAGGATAAGAAAATAAAGATTTTAAAAGAGTATCAACAAATCGTTAACATATAAACATCAAGAAAATCTTAATTTGAAAAAGAACAATAAAAATTTGTGAGAAAATCAGAAAATTTGAACTTTGATTATTGGACATTAAGAAATTACATTAATTTTTAAGTGTGAAATGATTTTGTTGTTATGTGTTTTAAAAACGCCTCTTTATCTTAGAGATGAAATTGAAACATTTGTGGGGGAAATAAAATATTGTGTGATTTTTATCTCAGTATAAAACTGGAGAGTACAGAAGGGCTATGGGTAAAATGAATTATGAAAGTTACAAAATTCAGGTTAAGCCATAAGTTATGCGTATATGTTAAATTTTTTTCAATAATAAATGTTTAAATGTGCTAACATAATTAAAAGTGAATACTGTTGATAAAAATAATATATAGAATTCTTACCCTAAACATAATTTCAATCTTGCTTAATAAACGATGTTTATATATATTGAACTTGAGAGCTTGAAAGACAACGTCCTTTGGCACAAACAAAATGTTCATAAAACTAGTCATCATTCTGAGTGCTTCAGATTTCACTGATTATATACTGAACATGTCTTTCTACATGTCCTATTCATTTTTCCCCTTATTAATCTGTTTATTCTTAATTTACTCTTCCTCTGAAAAGGGCAAAGGATCCTTTACTGCTGCTAGAATATAAGCAGAGAATTTTTGCTACCATCACTACAAGACATAAATTACAGTCACAGATGTGTATTTCACCAAAACAGGGAAAGGCTACATTTTTTCACTCACATTCATTCAATAAAATACACAGATCCCTAGGAGGCCTACATATTTGCTAGTATAAAAATGCAAATTGGTTTTCATTTTACTACTTAATTCTGGCGATTTTCAGAAATATTCTTCAGGGGAGAATAAAAACTTTATTTACAAATAATTGGTAGTAAAGCTTCTTCATGGGTCACAGACTTATCGTGGCAAAGGGGCTTATGTAACTCAATGAAGCTATGAGTCATGGTGGGTAGGGCGACCCAAGACACACGGATCAGGGTGGAGAGTTCTGACAAAATGTGGTTCACTGGAGAAGGAATGGCAAAGCACTTCGGTATCCCTGCACTGGGAGCACCATGAGCAACGTGAAAAGGCAAAAGACACGTCACCAGAAGATGAGCCCGCAGGTTTGAAGGTGTCTGATATGCTACTGGCGTAGAATTAAGAAATAGCTCCAGAAACAAGATAGAGGCTGGACCAAAGCGGAAATGATGCTCAGCTGTGGATGTGTCAGGCGGCAAAAGTAAATCTGATGTTGTGAAGAGCAATGTTGAATAGGAACCTGGAATATTAGGCCCATGAATCAATGTAAATGGGATATTGTCAAGCAGGAGATGGCAAGAATGAGCATCAACATCTTAGGAGTCAGTGAACTAAAATACAGGGGAATGGGAGAATTTAGTTTAGATGACCGTTATATACACTACTGTGAGCAAGAATAACTTAGAAGAAATAGAGTAGCCCTCACAGTCAAAAAAAGATTCTGAAATGCAGTACATGGGTGCAATATCAAAAATGACAGAATGATCTTGGTTCATTTCCAAGGCAAAGCATTCAACATCACAGTAATTGAAATCTATGTCCCAACCACTGATGCTGAAAAAGTTGAAGTTGAACGGTTCTATGAAGATCTACAACACCTTCTAGGACACTAAAAAAAAAAAAAAAGTCCTTTTCATCTACAGGGATTGGAATGCAAAAGTCGCCCAAGTCAAGAGTGCCTGGCTTAGCAGGCAAGTTTGGCCTTGGAGTATGAAATGAAGCAGGGCTGCAAAGGCTAACATAGTTTTATCAAGAGAATGCACTGGTCATTGCAGACACCCTCTTCCAACAAGATAGGAGATGTCTTTACACATGAACATCACCAAATGGTCAATACTGAAATGAGATTGATTATATTTTTTGCAGTGAAGATGGAGAAGCTCTATACAGTCAGCAAAAATGTAACCTGGAACTGACTGTGGCTCAGATCATCAGCTCCTTATTGCAAAATTCAGACTTAAATTGAAGAGAGTAGGGAAAACCATTAGGCCATTCAGGTATGACCCAAATCAAATCCCTTGTTATTATATAGTGGAAATGACAAACAGATTCAAGAAATTAGATCTGGTAGACAGAGTGCCATAAGAACTGTGGACGGTGGTTTATAACTCTGTACAGGCAAAGGTGACCAAAACCCCAAGAAAAAGAAATGCAAGAAGGCAAAGTGATTGCCTGAGGGGCCTTACAAATAGCTGAGAAAAGAAGAGAAGTGAAAGGGAAAGTAACAAGGGAAAGATTTACCCAACTGAATGCGGAGTTCCAGAGAAGAGCAAAGAGACAGAAGAAAACCTTCTTCAATGAACAATGCAAAGAAATAGAGAAAAACAATAGAATGGGAAAGTCTGGAGAGCTCTTCAAGGAAATTGGAGATATCAAAGGAACATTTCATGCCAAGATGGGCACAATTAAGGACAGAAACAGTAAGGAACTAACAGAAGCAGAAGATATTAATAAAATGTGGCAAGAATATAAAGAACTATACAAAAGAGATCTTAAAGAACAGGATAACCATGATGCTTTGGTCACTCACCTAGAGACAGACATCCTGAGTGTGAAGTAAAGTGGGTCTTAGGAAACATTACTATGAACAAAGCTAGAAGAGGTGATGGAATTCCAGCTGAGCTATTTAAAATCCTTAAAGATCATGCTGTGAAAGTGCTACACTCAATATGCCAGCAAATTTGGAAAACTCAGAGGTGGCCGCAGGATTGGAAAAGGTCAGTTTTCATTCCAACTCCAAAGAGCAATGCCAAAGACTTTTCAAACTACTATATAATTGTGCTCATTTCACATACTAGCAAGGTTATGCTCAAATCCTTCAAGCTAGGCTTCAGCAGTACTTGAATTGAGAACGTCCAGATGGATAAGCTGGATTTAGAAAAGGCAGAGGAAAGAAAGAAAGAAAAGTGAAGTTGCTCAGTTGTGTCAAACTCTTTGCAACCCCACGGACTGTAACCTACCAGGTTCCTCCATCCATGGGATTTTCCAGGCAAGAATACTGGAGTGGGTTGCCAGTTCCTTCTTCAGGAGATCTTCCTGACCAAGGGATTAAACCTGGGACTCCCACATTGTAGGCAGACGCTTTACCATCTGAGCCAGATCCAGAGATCAAATTGCCAATGTCTGCTGGATCATAGAAAAAGCAAGAGAGTTCCAGAAAAACATCTACTTCTGCTTCATTGACTATGGGAAAGCCTTTGACTGTGTGGATCACAAAAATCTGTGGAAAATTCTTAAAGAGATGGGAATACCAGAACACTTTATCTTTCTCCTGAGAAACCTGTATGCAAGTCAAGAAGTAACAATTAAAACCTGACATGGAACAACAGACTGGTTCAAAATTGGGAAAGGAATACAACAAAGCTATTTATTATCATCCTGCTTATTTAACTTATATGCAAAGTACATAATGTGAAATACCTGGCTGGATGAATCACAAACTGAAATCAAGATTGCTGGGAGAAATATCAACAACCTCAGATATACAGATGATACCACTCTAATAGAATGTGAAGAGGAACTAAAGAGGCTCCTCTTGATGAAAGTGAAAGAGGACAGTGAAAAAGCTGGCTTGAAATTCAACATTCAAAAAACTAAGACCATGGCATCTGGTCTCATCACTTCATGGTAAATAGAAGGGGAAAAAGTGGAAGCAATGACAGATTTTATTTTCTTGGGCTCCAAAATCATTGTGGACAGTGACTGCAGCCATGAAATTGAAAGATGCTTGATCCTTGGAAGAAAATCTATGATAAACATAGACAGTTTATGAAAAAGAAAAGTCATCACTTTGTCAACAATGGTTCATATGGTCAAAGCTATGCTTTTTCCAGTAGTCATGCCCAGATGTGAAAGTTGGACCATAAAGAAAGCTCAGTGCTGAAGAATTGATGCTTTTGAATTATAGTGCTAGAGAAGATTCTTGAGATTACCTTGGACTGAAAGGAGATCAAACCAGCCAATTCTAAAGGAAATCAACCCTGACTATTCATCGGAAGGACTGATGCTGGAGCTGAATCTCTAATACTTCAGCCACCTGATGCAAAGAGCTGATTCATTGGAAAAGATCCTAATGCTGGTGAAAACTGAAAGCAAAGGAGAAGGGAGTGGTAGAGGATGAGATAATTAGATAGCATCACTAACTCAATGGACATGAATTTAAGCAAACTCTGGAAGATATGGAGAACAAGGGAACCTGGCATGCTGCAGTCCATGGAGTTGCAAAAGTCAGACATGACTTCACACTGAAACAACAACAGCAGCAATTAGTGAAGCTTCACTTTATAAAATAATCCACCTAAAATATTTTTTCTGATAAAATTTATTAAGTTTTATTTACACATTTCATTTTGGTATTTCTTAGAAATAAACTGAAAAAAATGTGCCAATATTGATAAAAAATATGCCATTGATACCAATTACTTGTTTTGGTAATGATACATTTTCTGTGACAATAATGTATTTTCAAATTTTTAAGAAAGATTGCTATTTCAATTTTTTAAAAATAGTATATTAGATACAGAAAATCCAAAATTATAAATTGTAATGATCTATATTTTTCTGAATATAGATGAATGAAATATGAATGAAAAATGCTACTCTATGATTTTTATGTTAATATTATTTCTTATATTAATATTGGTAAGAATTGATCATATTCAAGCTGTCAAATATATTATTGACCCAGGTATATTAATTTTTAAAAGACAGCCCGGCCTCATGTTGCAACATTCCCATGAATTGCACCTGTGATTATGACAGAAGATGTTTATAATTTATATGAAACTTATAATGAAAGCAAAGTCATTCACTTTTTTCTCTAGTAATTTACATGTGTTTTTTATGCAGTTGGAAAATCTCAAGTGTTTTCAAAGAGGTTTTGCTGCTTGCTCAAGAATACAATATTAATCATAAGATTTTCATGTTATTGACATAAACTATGAGCTAAGAATTTTAACTAAAAACACGGAGAGAAACTGAGTGGACTGTTGCTTATAAATCTGTACAATTTTACATAAGTTTTTACTTTAAAGACACTTTAAATAAGTCCCAAGCTAAAGTTTAGAAGATATATCAAGTCATAAAAGGCATTTAGAGTTGTTCCAAGATTATTAATGTTTATTACATAAAAGAAGTCCAAGATCTACCTATGAATTTATTCCAATGCCTGATTTTTTGGCCCAAAATGTATTCTAAAACAAACCTCACATGACAGAATCCACAAAGTGTAACCTCTGAAAATCCATTTAGTACTGAACAACACCCAGGTTCATTGTCATGGCTATTGTGGAAATTTTGTTGGACATATCATGTCTAACATTCACACACAAATTAATTTGCCAAAACATTAATTCTCAAAATGATTTCTTCTTCGTCATGATTTCTGCCTAAGCCAATATCTGGTGTGTGATCACTTGATGTCACCTAACTAACAAATGGAAAATGCTACATTGAGCTTGAACAATGGAGAGAGCTTTGGGACTAAATTTTGAGTCCTGGCACCATGATTGGGCAAATCATTCAGCCTCCTTGAATTTCCAGTTTTCTCCTTTTTGAAATGGCAATAAAAATGTTTAACATTCATGACTTGTCAACTGCTTTATTGAATTCTCATCAAGCAAACATTTATTGATCCTTTATCATAAGCTGCTTATATACGATACTTGATTTTAGAGAAATAATTTTCATTATATTTTAAAGTTCAAAGAATTTATTTTAGAATAAGTCACTGGGACAAATAAATCACCATGTGATAAGTACACTCACAAAGGTATGCACATTTTCTCTAAAGCAAAAGAAAGACAGATGTAAATTTTATGAAAGGGTTGGGGAAAGGCTTCTTAGGAACACTGATTCTTTGAAAGACATTTGAGCAAAAGAGGTAACTAGATAAAGATATGGAGAGAAGGTACAGACAAAGCAGAAAGCGTGTAAACAGACATGAAAGCATTTACTTCAGAGCTTGGATAGTCATTCCTATTATGTCATTTAGGCTTTTCATCAATTCTAAGACACTTGTTTTTCCCACAGTTTTACTTCATGGAAAAAAATGGTGTGTTTTACGGCCAATGATGCCTTACAATCACCATCAGTCAGATGACAATTGTTAGTGCTAGTTGCTCAGTCATGTCATTCTTTGGGACCTCATGGACAGTAGCCCGCCAGGCTCCTCTGTCCATGGAATTCTCCAGACAAGAATCCTGGGATGGGTTGCCATTCCTTTCTCCAGAGGATCCTTCCCTATCCAGGGATTGAACCCGTGTCTCTTATGTCTCCTGCATTGTAGGTGGATTCTTTACCGGTTGAGCCACCAGGGAAGCCTAACAATTGTTAGAAATTTGTGTAAAAACTTTCACTGAGGTCTCTTATTAAGAGGAAGCAAGAGCCAAGATCAATATATTGTGGATTTGGTGAAATACAGAGAAAAATATAGAGATGGAGATGAAGATGGAGACAAAAGAGGGAGAGGGAGGAGGAAGATCCCTCTGATTGTAGGACAGAAGAAGAGAAGAGACATCTGCTCTTTCACTGTGAATTTCTATAAATTCTTTTATATACATCTCTTACATTTTTTAAATTGAGGCATAGTTGACTTACAATATTATTTCAGTTTCAGGTATTCAACATGGTAGTTCGATATTTTTATAGATTCCATACAAATCAAAGTTACTATAAAATAATTGACTATATTTCTTGTGCTATAAATCACATCCCTGCTTATTCCATAACTCGTAATTTTTACTTCTTAATCCCCATTACCCATTTCACCTCTCCCCACACCTCTTGTTCCTTTCTATTTACACTGATTTACTTTTCAGCTACTTATCCGCAGATAAGTATTAACACCTGATGAACGTCTGTGCTATTTTCACCTGAATTACTTATGAAGAAGACTTTAGTGTACCCTCAACAAACTGTGGAATATTCTTAAAGAGATGGGAATAACAGATCACCTTACCTGCCTTCTGCAAAACCTGTATGCAGGTCAAGAAGCAACAGTTAGAAACAGACATGGAACAACAGACTGGTTCAAAATTGGGAAAGTAGTACGTCAAGGTTGTATATTGGCTCTCTGTTTATTTAACTTATATGCAGAGTACATCATGAGAAATGCTGGACTGGACAAATCATAAGCTGGAATCAAGATTGCTGGGAGAAACATCAATAACCTCAGATATGTAGATGACAGAAAGTGAAGAGGAACTAAAGAGCCTCTTGATGAACGTGAAAGAGGATGGTGAAAAAGCTGGCTTAAAACTCAATATCCAACAAACTAAGATCATGGCATCCTGTCCAATCACTTCATGGCAAATAGATGGGGAAACAGTGTAAACAGTAACAGACTATATTTTCTTGGGCTCCAAAGTCACTGCAGATGGTGATTGCAGTCATGAAATTTAAAAAAAAAAAAAAAAAAAAAAACACTTGCTCCTTGGAAGAAAAGCTATGACAAACCTAGACATCATATTTAAAAAGAGAGACATCGCTTTGCCAACAAAGGTCCATCTAGTCAAAGCTATGGTTTTTCCAGTGGTCACGTATGGATATGAGCCGTTTAGTCGCTCAGTCGTGTCTGACTTATTGCAACCCCACGGACTGAAGCCACCCAGGCTCTTACATCCATGGAATTCTCCAAGCAAGAATACTGGAGTGGGTTGCCACTTCCTTCTCTAATGGATGTGAGAGTTGGACTATAAAGAAGGCTGAGTGCTGAAGAATTGATGCTTTTGAACTGTGGTGTTGGAGAAGACTCTTGAGATTCTCTTAGACTGCAAGGAGATCCAAACAATCAATCTTAAAGGAAATCAGTCCTGAATATTAATTGGAAGGACTGATGCTGAAGCTGAAGCTCCAACACTTTGGCCACCTGATGGAAGAGTCAAATTATTAGAAAAGACCCTGATGCTGTGAAAGATTGAAGGCAGGAGGAGAAGGGGATGACAGAGGGCAAGATGGTTGGATGGCATCACGGACTCATTGGACATAAATTTGAGCAAGCTCCAGGAGATGGTGAAGGACAGGAAAGCCTGGCGTGCTGCAGAGTTGGACATGGTTGAGTGACTGAACAACAGCAACAACAACAAAGTTTGTGCTTCCTTATGAAATAAATTACAAATTAATTTAAAATGCAAGCTCAACTTCTCCTTCCAGAATGATTTATATCTATAATCAACAAGTGACACACCCCCTGGCCAACACTTTGTATCATATTCTCAATGCTTCCAAACCTGTTCAAAGCAAAGGTGCTGCTTTCCTGAAAATAACAACCCTAGAATTTATTCTGTACTAAACTTATAGCAAAATAAAGCCAAACATACACTATTCTGGTTCTTCTATTGGTTAATAAATTATTGGAAGATTTTTTTAAACGATAAGGAGAAGTCTAGTCAAAATTTACTCTTAACCCACAGTATTCTGAATTGGAAGGACTGATGCTGAAGCTGAAACTCCAATACTTTTGCCGCCTGATGTGAAGAGCTGACTCATTGGAAAAGACCCTGATGCTGGGAAAGACTGAGGGCAGGAGGAGAAGGGGCTACAGGGGATAAGATGGTTGGATGGCATCACCGATTCAATGGACATGGGTTTGGGTGGATTCTGGGAGTTGGTGATGGACAGGGAGGCCTGGCATGCTGCAGTTCATGGGGTTGCAAAGAGTTGGACATGACTGAGCGACTGAACTGAACTGAACTGATTCTGAATACCTGTTTTTCATATTAGTTGAACTATCAATATAATTCACTACATTTTAAATATTTGTTTTTGTGTTTCTTCAGTAGACTGTGAACCCTCTAAAAGTTTGATCCTTTGTGAGTTATTTATTTCTGAAAATTGACAAAGGACCTTACACTTATTAAGGAAATGGAAAATGATGTTTAAATATTTAACTATATTATTTAATTAAATAATTAAATTTATAATTTAATTTTTGAACATATAAACACACACAAGCAATGTTATGGATGTTACTGATAAAAAACATACTAGACTGAAAGCTCATAATCTAAACTGAGAATAATTTTTTTTATTTCATAAATAAAACACATGTTAATCAAATCTAATCAAATCACCTAATATGGATATCTAAAGACATCTGACTCAGGTGCAAGTAGTAATCAAGTGCAGAGATATTAAAATTTTAAACTTCCATAAAGTTTAGGTAATGACAGAAAAAAAGTGGAAGACAGGAATTACAAAAAATAGCACATGAACTATTCATTGGGTATATTTGTCCTCATGAACAATTATAAATAAAACCTACTTGTACTATTCACATAACAATTTAAAAGATAAGAAAGTACTCTAACCATTTAAAATTTTTACTGAAGAAATTAAATAATTATACATGCAATAGTGAAGTATTTATATTTTGGAGGTAAGAGATCTGTAAGTGTCATCAGATACCAAAAAACATTTTTGTATAATTTACCCTAGAAAGCAAATATAAGAAATGATTAAGGGTTAACTGTGAGGTTTTCAGGGCTTCCCTGATGGCTCAGTGGTAAAGAACCTGCCTACCAATGCAGGAGACGTGGGTTTGACTCCTGGCTCAGGAAGATCCCTTGGAGAAGGAAATGTCAATCCACTCCAGTATCCTTGCTTGGGAAATCCCATGGACAGAGGAGCTTTGTGGGTTACAATCCATGGGATCACAAAGAGTCAGACAGAGTCAGACAGGCCTTAGTGACTGAGCATGCAGGCACATGAGGTTTTAAGGAAAAGCTTCATATTAAAGTCAGATGAGACAAAAAGTAAAAATTTCTACAGTACAATCTCTTCTAAATTAGGCAGGATGCATCCAGTACTTCAGGAAAATCAGGTTAGAATGATCAAAGATGCATCATCCCTAAAGCAACTAATTTTGAGCATTTTTTTCATTTAACCAGTGAATTTAACTAAATTTACTTCTTGTATAACCATTTTTTTTGCTGTGAAATTTCATTCTCTGTTGCTAATATGAGTGCAATAGATTGCTTTAAAAAATTAATAATACATCAGCCTACTGACTATGCTTCCATTTAAAGAGTAAATTTTTTTATATAGTCTGCATGTGTTGGCAGACATCCAGCTCTTATTTTGTATCACACAATGAGAAGAGTTTTAAAACAAACAAACAAGTAAACAAACCAAAACCCATTTCAGAGTGTTTTGTTTCGTGAAAACATTTATCAGGCTTTCCTAACATTTCACACTGGGAACTCGGGAACTCCGGAGGGCAGAACACTTTAGAATCACCTATTGCTCTCAGCAGACAAGGAAGGCTTCTAGAAATAATTGCTCTAACAACTGCCAAAAGGTTTCTACAGTCTTTTAAGCTAGCACAGAACAGCTTTGATGGTCAGCTACAACCTGTCTCCTCAAACAACCAGGATTCACATGGCCATATATTGTATTTCTGAAAGGTTTCTCCAGCAGGAACTCTCTGGATGATTGAGGAGTCCAGCTACTGTGGCTCAGGCTCCTCCTTATCAATATGCTCACGGTCTGAACTCCAGGTTATTCTGCATTTTACTAGAATATGACTGGGGGTGTAGGGAGTAAAATTTTCAACAGCAGACAATTGCACAAATCCATCCACTCAGGTTTTAGAAAACAACAATCATTAGAAAAAGCAAGCTTAAGGACCATGTCTTAGCATGCTATCTGAATATATAGCCTTGGTGTATATAATCAAAGTAACATGTTTAATAAAATATTTTATAAGCATCTAAACTTCCAAATGCAGTAAAATCCGAATCACTGGATTTTCTTCCAGAAAAAAAAAAGTTTATTAACTAACATTTGGATATAATAATAAATGTCAAGTGAAATAATGGGCATATGTAGTAGATTGTATTTTTCATGTGAACATAAGTCAACAAGTAGCCTTGTTCCTGGGAGATATAAATAGTAGTACAAGCTAGTTGCTACCTATCATCAAGGAAATTATAGATTAGTAAGAACACATAAAGAATTCATTTGCATATATGTGGTAAGTGTCTTCTGAAATTGGCAACCAAAAAAATCGATTTTCAGGATGACATTCATGGTGAGTGCATTTTATTATGCTCTGATATTTGAAAATATATAGTGTGTACATTTATCATTTTCACTTCCTCTCTGTTCACATGCATGTGTGTATGTATGTGTGTATTTGCATGTGTACTCATGTGTATAAACTAGGACCATCCATCTCCACAAATAAGATACCAAAGTTAATATACCACTTTCTGTCATGTGAAAAGCAGCATCTGTAAGTCAAATGCACTAAAATTAATCTTCGTGAACTCAAACAAAATATCCATGCTCAAAATATTTTCTTCAAGAAGGAATAGGTTTTTCTTTTTATATATGACTTTCAAGGTCATAATCTTGGACTTTGAAATTGCACTTTAACAAAGTATTTCTTTAATAGGGACATTTAGAAAAAATATTTTAATAATGGAATTCAAACTTAGCATGAAAGGATGCTTAAAATAGTACAAGTTCAGGGATGGCAGAAATCATTCACAATATACAAGCAAATATATATGTGTTTATATGTATATATAAACACATACATATATTTTTAAAGTAGCAATGAAACGATAACATTTCTAATTTATAACTACATACATATGACAAAAATTAACAGAAGATACAGCAGAGCAATAATTTGAATTAGTGGTGCACATATATAATGTTCTAACTGCATGATAAACTAAATAATTTACACCAGAGTTTAATATCTCATAATTTGACTGTATGTCTATAAAAATTAACCTTTACTTTAATATCTAAATATTAACTATTAACTCCAGACTTATTTTAAATATATCCAAATTATATATTCATCCTAAAGATACTTGTAAGAATTGCTTTTTGCCTTTAGCATATCAAAATATTTCACATTCACACCTGACAGTTTCCCATACAATTTCATTACAGTATTTCATTATTTATGATGTTGTATACCTAAGATACAAAACTGTGGTTTCTCCTCTATTTTGTCCTCCAGATCTTTTGGAACAATGTACATACAGGAATTTTATAAAATTCATTACTAGGAAGTGCTGTCTGGCAAGCACTCCCATTTTCTTATTCCAGGCGCCAAAATAGCTGGTGAAATTTGCAAGCCAGCAACCACTTCATCTAGGGCAGGCCCTTGTACTATAAATCCATAACTAATCAGGGTCAGCTGATAATGAAGGCAACTTTTGAAAAATGTCTGTTCTGGGGAAAAAAATCTTTGTTGCAATCCTATGTAGCATCCTCAAATTCTATGCTCTACAGTTATGCTCTACAGATTCAAATTCTGTTGGTTTGACTAATATAACAATTTGCGCTGTCACTTGAGTCATGTCTGATTCTTTTCGAGCCTGTGGACTGTTGCCAGCCAGGCTCCTCTGTCCATGGGAATTCTACAAGCAAGAATACTGGAGTGGGTTGCCAGGCCCTCCTCCAGGGGATCTTCCCAACCCAGGGATCAAACCCAAATCTCTCTCTTATATCTTGTGCATTGGCAAATGGGTTCTTTACCACTAGTGCCATCTGGGAAACTAGTGAACAAAAATAATTGTTGTGTTGTTTAGTTAAGCCATGTCTGACTTTTTTGCAGCCCCATGGGCTGGAGCCCACCAGGCTCCTCTGTCCATGGGATTTCCCAGGCAAGAATACTGGAGTGGGTTGACATTTCCTCCTCCAGGGTTTCTTCCCAACCCAGGGATGGAACCTGCATCTCCTGCATTGCAGGTGGATTCTAATAGTTAATACTTACATAGTGCTTAAAATGTGCTGGGAAGTATGCTAAGATGTTAATGAGTTACCTCATATAATCCTCACAATTAATGCAGGTATTATCATTATACACATCCTATAGATGATGAAACAGAGGCACTGATTTAAATAAATTAACCAATATTTCAAGAAATCACTAAAATGTAGAGATGGGACTGGAATCCTAGGAAATGTTTACCCAAATATCTGTTTTTAATCCCTTCACTATCTTTGAAAAAGTCCATCACACACAGTAGAAAGCAATAATGTAATAAAAAATGTTTTGTGTTTGAAGACATTAAATGCATATGTTTTAATAAATCAGTATTGGATTAAAAATACAATAAAAATGACTTAGTTTAAGCCTGTTTTTTCCTAACAATGTTTTGAGGAAAAATCTATATGCTTCAGATATTTGCTCAATCTCCTATATAGAGTACGTATCCCAAAAGCCATGTGGAGAAACATTCTGTATTTTAATTCTGTTAAAAATGTTGAGGTTTGACCAAAAACAATGAAGTTTGTAAGCAATTATCCTTCAGTAAAAAAATAAATTTAAAAAAAAGCAAAAAAGTTATCAAATTCACAGGCAGAAAAATAAGAATCCAAAATATAATGTATTTATAGTGCATTAGCTGATATCAGATACCTACAGATATGAAACCCTTAACAGGAATGAGGGTATTTTAAGCAAGATCTAACACGCATAAATTAGGGTGCATGACTATAATTGTAAGATATTTTAATCACAGGCCAACTTTATTTATTCCCATAAACTATTGGCTTGATTTTCTTTTTTCTGTCAATGAACACATGGCAAAACAACAATTTACTTGTTACCTATTGATCACTTGTATAATGAAGTTTTTCAATAAACCAAGCTGACTTTTTTATAATCCACTCCATATATGAAGGTCTTATTCAAATGACATGGAATGCTGCCAAAGTAGCATGGGATCTGTGGCTGTTAGTGTCTTATTTTTATTTTGTATTTTTCAGAATAAATTATTAAGTTAACTCAGTTATACACCTTTGTTTTAGTCTTAAGCACGCTGACTAAGGGGTGAGAAAATCAGGAGAAAATTAGTCAAAAGTTGGTTAAAACATTTGCATTGTCTGAGTCTTTTAAATTAGGCTGTAGTACTCCGCATTCTCTAAATGCCTTGACAATTTAAAGATTAAGTGACTAGTTTTCCAGTTTTCTTCATTATTTCTCATACCCACAACTCCAAAAACATACTCAGAAACTGATATTTTTTTAAAGGCTTATAACTGTTTTTAATTTTAGATGGGATAGAAAATCTTCAATAATTCATTTGGTTTTAGGAACCAGATCTTTATAATATTATAATATTTAGAAACTATTGATCAACTAAGTGACTCAACAATTAAAAATGGATACATTTTCCAATGGGTTTTTCTATTCAACCATACAGTTGAATAGTTACCTGAAGGTAAGCTAATCCATTTACTTCCATTTGGACCTCACCTAAACTATTACAGAAACAGAGATTTATAATCTCACTTAAAATTTTAAGATATTTTCAAAAAGTATATTTTTTAAGTAATTCAAACTCTCAGTGACTGTTATCTCCATATGGATATAGAGAATATAAGGCTGAATATTTCCAGCAGAGTAATCATTTGTCCTTGGAGAAAGAAATGGCACCCACTCCAGTATTCTTGCCTGGGAAATTCCATGGACAGAGAAGCCTGGTGGACTATAGTCCATGGGGTGACAAAGAGTCGGACATGACTGTCCGGCAAATAATAAATAATCATTTGCCCCAAAAACCCCTGATAATGAATTGGGATAGACTATTCCAGACTGAAAAGCTTATTTGCAAATATAGCTTGTTTTTATATTATTCTACTCAACTATATTAAACATTTGACCAAAAAATGCATTCTATGCACTTGATCAAGTATAAATGGAAACAAAATACCTGTTTATGTGTGCTTTTCCTCACTCATGCCTGCTCTCACACACTCATTTCTACCTAGTATTGCTTTGCAGATTCTGCTACAATTCATGCTGCAATTTTTACCATCCTAAATCTCATGCTCTCACTGCTAGCAGGTATCTGCAGGTGTTTGCCTACAAGAAGTTCTTTGACAGTTTATCGCAATAAGAGTGCTTTCTGTGGCAGTGAAAATTAGCTGCAAAAGCGGAGCAGGCTAAGTAATGTAGGACAAGGATGCTTCATGTGTTGTGAATGCATAATTATTTATTACTGGTCAGGCAAAGAGTCATCATGCTGCTGTGATTATTTTTTTTCCCATGGAAGAAAATTAGTTATCAAATTCTAGTTTCCACAGATACTGTCAGTGTACTGGAAGGACTGCAGCTGTATCGTGAGTCTCATGGACATTTAACTTCTGACAGCTGTGAATGCTTCTTTGTGAATGCAGACATTGCTCTTTGACTCAGTTCCTGGAAGAGCTCCAAGATGCATTCTCAAGCACTGCTGCCTGCTCTCTGAGCGCATATTAGGAGAAGGTGGTCAGAAACGTCACAAACCGCCAAAGAGGACAGATCCTTTTACTGTTTTCACACACTTACATATTTCAGCATGGTAATAAATAGATGAAGTGTGATAGCCAATGATGATTCTAATATTTATGAATGTTCAATATTTGGAGATTCATAATTATGGCAAACCATCCCATTATAATTTTATTGACATTGAGGAAAGACTAACATACACAAGCACCCAAATATTTTGAGTTTTATGAAGTTTTGCATGTTGTATTCAAAAGGAAATAAGACTTTTTGACAAAGAGGGTTGATACAGTTAAAGTCAGGTGTTCAAAAATGATAAAATATTTGTAGTTCTTTGTAAGTAGATGTTAGCTATTTGTGATTAATATTTTCATGAACTAAAATGATTTTTCAATGACTAATAAAATTAATTAAATCATAGGTATCTCATTGTATGTATTATTTTGAAAAATTTTAGAAAATGTGTCATTCCAATTTTCAATTATTTTTATAACAAATTGATATCACAAAAGGCTATGGAGTAATCTCTTTAAACCTTTGCATGAAAGTGTTTATATGAATACTCCTCAAAGGTATCATTTTAGTATGTTATTAATGATTTTTAGGTGGCTTTATAATGATTGATTTTATAATGCTTGCTCAATGATTGATTTTATAATGCTTGCTCTAACTCTTTACTAAATGTAAAATAATCATTAGTAAAAAACTCAAAAATAAGGGAAAATTATTATTAGAGACTTCTTTACTCTAGAAAAAATTATATTTAATGCTACAAATGGGCTTCCCAGGTGACTCAGTGGTAAAGAATCCACCTGCCAATGTAGGAGATGTGGGTTGCTTCCTGAGTTGGGAAGAACCCTGGAACAGGAAATGACCCCACACCAGTATCCTTGCCTGGAGAATTCCACGGACAGCAGAGCCTGGCGAGCTACAGTCCACGCGGTTGCAAGGGTCCGACATGACCGAGTGAGCAGAGTACAGCACATAATATAAATATTCAAAAATAATTGTGGGTTACTGTATAATATCCTCTGGTAGTTAATAATGTCTTTGATATTCTTAATGTAGACTAATATAAGGATGGCTTATTTATAAATGTATTTCATGACCAATTTAAGATATATTTTATTATGATGATATCTTAAAAAGTAGTATTATACATTAATAATTTGGAATATATTTCTATTGTTGATTTAGAATCCATTTGATATTATAGAAATGATGAATCACTTAGAAGGTATCTTTACTGAACCTAATCATTAAGTATTGATAAATTATTTTCACTTTTCCTTTAAACTGAGGTAAAAGTTCAAAAGAACGCATTTGAAGTTGAAAAAATGAATACTGAGAGTCCTTGTAATTCTATCACAGTGTGGATCTGCTATGTACTGTCTGTATGAAATATGGACCATCACCAACTACCTTGAAATTCAGTTTTCTTATCTGTAAAGAAAGACAATACTTCATGAAGTTTCTGTAATAATCACATGGAAGAATGGGACAAATCTATGTGAAATAGCTACCAGTGAATGAGTATAGGTATGTTGCCTTTTATTTTGGATTATAGGAAAGTGAAAGTGAAAGTGAAGTCGCTCAGTCGTGTCTGCCTCTTTGCGACCCAATGGACTGTGACCCACCAGGCTCCTCCGTCCACGGGATTCTCCAGGCAAGAATACTGGAGTGGGTTGCCATTTCCTTCTCCAAATTATAAATGATGTTTAAATTGCCTGTTGATGCTTGTGTTAGCTGAGGTTGATAAACCACATAACAAATTGAAAAACATAGTCAAACAAATTCCTATTTTTTTCTGGGAAATCAATCTAGGCTCCATTTCTCTATATGGGGTTCTCTGGTGGTGGTAAAGAATCCACAGTGCGGGAGATTCAGGTTCGATCCCTGGGTCAGAAAGATCCCCTGGAGAAGCTAATGGCCACCCACTCCAGTATTCTTGCATGGAAAATCCCATGGACAAAGGAGCCTAGCGGGCTATAGCCATGGGGTCGTAAAGAATCAGACATGACTGAGCACACACACACATTCTCTATCTACTAGGAATCGTTTTAGTGTTTAATTATTGATTTTTTTTTTTTTAGGAGGCATACAAAGCTTGCTCTAACTACTGTTTTACTAAATGTAAAACAATAATTGGTAGAAAAACTCAAAAATAAGGGAAAACTATCATTAGAAACTTCTTTACTTTAGGAAAAAGTATACTATAAATGGGCTATCATATCAACACTATAATTAAATACTTTTAAGTTTAAAAGTACCTAGAAATAAATTCATGACTATCTTCATATGAGTAAGTGGCAGTGTAGTAATTGATCAAAGTCAACCTACATAGCAAACACTACTCATATAATATAGCAATTAAGGATGTAGATTGATTGTACAAAGAACTGTGCATCTTATACTGGTGATTCAAATCCAAATTAGTTTTTTGTTCACTGGGATATATAACAATCAATTAAAATTGCAGCAAACATTAAAATATGTCATATGACAATAACTATGAATCTAGTGTCACTATAAAAGCTTCATGAGATTGATGGAATGTCTTTGATAAATGCATCATGTTAAATTAAAAAAAACACTGAACTGCCTCTGATCTGTCTTTCTCAGAAGGTATACCATTCACAAGTGAGCACTGGATTGCCAATATTTATTTACATGAAGTTTACTTTATGTTTTAGTATAATGTGAAAATTTTAAATCTACAGTATAAGAGTAATGATTATGTTATTTTTCTTCCAATGAGATTACATTTTAATACTTATCCTTTGGTGAACCAGTGTGGCAGTCTTAAGGTCCACTGAAGAGAAAGCACAGTAAATTCCTTATATATAAAATATATGACCTACCCAGGGAGGGGTCTTCATAAATGCACGTGTACGATGGATGCAAAGGCAGAGTCATGAATGGGGCTGAGATCTCTGAGAGCCAGTCTACTGCTCTGGACCACGTGGCTTCCTACCTACTTGGGACTTGAGCTCTGAAGCCATTAATGCCCCTTTATGAAGCTACATTGATTTGTCCCATAGTGGAAGTATAGGTCAATTTTATTAGCAACATTTTATTTTATTTTATTTTTATTACCAACATTTTAGATTGATTAAAAACAAAACAATCCCAAAATTGTTAACAATTTGTTTTAATTGAAACTGATTACCAAGCTATTACAATTTTGTTTCCAATATATAAACTGATTTCATATGAACTGAGATTTACTCAGATCTTCATAGATATTAGAGGCCATATTTGCATTCAATGGTGGTAGTGGTTTAGTCCCATAGTCATGTCTTAATTCTTTTGCGATCTTGTGGGCTGTAGCCTGCCAGGCTCCTCTGTCCATGAGATTTCCCAGGCAAGAATACTGGAGCTATTTCCTTCTCCAGAGGATCCTTCAGACCCAGGGATTGAACTGTGTTTCCTGTGTCTCCTCCAAAGCAGGTTGATTCTTTATCGCTGAGCCGACAGGGAAACCCTTTTTGCATTCAATAAATTCATTAATTACAATTTGCTGTCCAAACTCTGTTTACTTTAATTGTGCAAAACACCACTCAGCTTCAAAATAGAGCTTTTGCATTCAAATAGATGGAATGCGAGAGAGTTCAAGTGCACTTTTTTTTTTTTTCCCAACTGACTGACAGGCTTTTCTGCACAAAGAGCCTATTCTAGAAAACTCCTAAAGCAAATGACCCCTTTAAGACTTTCTTTTCCAGTTCTACTAACATTCCATTGTGTGATCTGGAGAAAAACACTTTAGAGGGTACTTCATCATGCATAAAAAGGCACTTATCTTCTAATAAAATTCTATTGATATAATCTACCTTTCCTTCTTGATGGGGGTGTAATGAGGATGTAATAAGGAATTTTTAAATGCCTCTAAAATGCCTTGGAACCTTTAAAAGAATGGTAGAAACCCTCAACTCATGGAAATTTGGTAGAATTGAATAGAGACCCTCAACAGAAGCAAATCAGGCCTCTTGCAAATATGAATCATAATTGTCCTTGTTTATTGAGAGTGTCATAATCACCATCATTAGTTATGAGTGCAGCTGTTCATACTGATTGAATTTCCAAGGTATCCCGGATACTGCACAAGAAACACTATTTCAGTCTTTCAGGGATTTATACCCCCAAACTGCACGACCAATATGGTAGTCACTCACCACATGTGGTTATTTAAATTAATTAAAATTTTGAAAATCAAAATTTATTTCCTGTAACACGAGCTGCATTTCAATTAATCAGTAATCATTTGTAGTCAATGGCTATCATGTTAGACAAAACAGGTATAAATTACTCCCTTCACAGAAAGTTCTATTGGAGAACCCTTGGAGAGGCTTGACAAATGTAAGCTACAAGAAATATTCAAGTGCACAATTTATGCAACAGTATTTTTATACTTTATGCCATTTATTTTGACTAGAGAACGTAGGTGGTTTATCAGAAAGTCAAAATATCTCTGAAATCGCCCAACCATCCTGATATGAATCAATTCATTGTTTTATATAAAACATAATAGGGTTTAACACAATATGGGTACTAAAAAAATCTGTTGAATGAATAAACTCATAAGTGGATAAGTATTTCTTGGATATACAAAGGGGCTTCCCAGGTGACTCAATGGTAAAGAAACTGCCTGCCAATGCAGGAGACTCAGGAGACCCAGGTTCAGTCCCTGGGTCTGGAAGATTCACTGGAAGAGGAAATGGCAACCCACTCCAGTGTTCTTGCCTGAAGAATCCCATGGCTACAGGAGCCTGGTGGGTTGCATCCATAGGGTCGCAGAGTCAGACACGACTGAGAGGCTAGACACACACGCACGTGTATACAAATAATTATTGGGAGCTCATTTTTCTCACTGCTAACGAGGTAATAAGCACAATAAAATTCTGTTCTCAGTAAAACATGATAGTCTAGTCCAAATTAAAAGAAAACTTTACGCAGTGACTAGAACACTGTGCTAGATAATGTAAGATAATGTTTCGATAATTAAATCTTTAATGTTGGTTAGAGGAGGCAGGGAAGACTGTTTTGATGAAGAAAGTATTTACAGTGAATTTTCGAGTACAATAGATAGAAGGGAAACTCCAGTTGCTTAAGAAGGCAGCACACAGCCAAGGGTTGGAGTTAGAGGAAAGGTGAATTTATTTTGAAGGGCTAAAATGATTATGGGAGTCTCCTGTTGAATGAAGGATTCCAGCTGATAACAGTTGAATCAACTATGGTCAGTGTAGACATTCTCACGCAAGCAGGAGTCATTTTTTAAACATTGTGAGGACACTGTGTTTTAGAATGATTGTTTTTCTCTGCAAAACCAGAAAAGATACAGAAAAGATAGGCATAACAAAATGCTTGTTTGGACTTGTTTCCTAGAAGTGACTAGAGATATTTGAGAACCAAGACCTGATGATTCCAAGAGACAAATCATAGCTCCAGGAGGAAGATACAGTTAAAGGCTTATCCGGCTCTATAATGAAACTGCCTCTGGTCAATGCGCATATTTCAATGCAAGTGAGTCTAAGCCAGATGGCAGCAGACTTTGTTCTAACAGGGCCTGATATTAGTTTGTATATTTAGAATATGTCACAATTACACACTCACTCATCTTCCTGCAGATAGCAGTGAAGATCTGCTGCTGACAATTTCAAGTATAATCACTTATTCTCTCTAGAGAATCATTTTGATCATCCCCTTCACCCATCATATCAAATAAAGCTAATATTGCCAGTACACAGTATAACTCTGTATAGTGAAGATAAAGGGAAGCTAGCTTCTATTAATTAATATTGGCAGCTAGAATTGAGTGGCACATATAAGCGCTATGGAGAGAAATCATTTTCACTAACTAGTTTATACTCATATTTTTAGAAAGATATTCGGTACCTCCATAGGTAATAGTGCGTCATAAAAAAATAAAATAGTTTTGAGAACTATAAAACAGAATGTAACATGGTAAATTCATCTTCTTCATCACCTTTCCTATCATTCTTCCAAATATTATCCTTATTTCTCAAGTACATAGTGTTTTTATAGGGAATGTGCATGTAAATTGAAATGTTTATATATAATGTGCATGTAAATATATATATGCGTGTGTGTGTATATATATATATATATATATACACTCTTCCAGGTGGCTTCCATGGTAACTCAGAGGTAAAGGACCCTCCTGCCAACACAGGAGACAGAAATTCAAGCCCTGTGTTGGGAAGATCCCTTGAGGAGAAGATGGCAACCTACTCCAGTTGCCTGGGAAATCCCATGGACAAAGGAGCATGGCAGACTACAGTCTGTGGGGTTGCAAAAGAATCAGATGCCACTGAACACTCACTCACTCACTCTGTGTGTGTGTGTGTGTGTGTGTGTGTGTGTGTGTTATGGTGAAAAATAAATCTCCATTCTATTCAAGATTTCCCAGTTCTCCAAGAGGCAATGGCTACTGCAGAATTTGTGTATCTTTCCTGAAAATTTCTCTTTTCTCCCTTTCCTACTGTCTTTCTCTCTTTGTTTCTCTCTCTGTTTCAACAGGGTTCATAGATGATGCTACATACACTATTAATAATGACAGATCTGGATTCCTATGTACACTGTTATTACAGGAAGAAAGGTCTCCCAAACTATAGGTTGATATGTACCACCTCCCATTTAGTCAGACATGTAGGCTGTTTTAAACCATGTACAAATGCATGAGTCTGTTACAATGAATATCTTCTTACATGTCACGTCCTATACCTTACTCTGGTAACATCTGTAGACTACTTTCTGAAAGTATGATGGTTCAAAGGAGATATCCATTTAACTTTGGGTAGTTATTTTCAAGTGGTCCTCCAAAGAGGAGGTTTTCATACCCAAAACTGGCACACAGAAAAAAAATTAGACGGTATGTACAAGGAACTATATGAGACAGGAAGGAAATGGTCTATTTTATACATCTTTTCTTTGATGCCTCTGAGAGCATATTTCTAAGACTGCAGATAACTAAGTCTGTAAGTGAACAAATAATCTTGGTAAATTAAGTCAGTTTAGCCAGCCATTTCAGATTTGATAAATATCACTACATGATATATTTAATTGTAATTTGAAATGTAGGAAACTGATCAAAACAATATGCTATATCATTATTTAGATTAGCAACTGCACAGAGAAACAATCATAAATGATGACTCATGTTTTCACCTCCAAGAAAAATGTTTCTCCTTTCAGGGGTACGTGGGATATGTAATTTCAATTTCAAAGACATTAAAAATATAATTTAAATCTGAAACCTTTTTCATTTATTAAATAAGGTAGTATATAGTCTTCTTAGCTATTATTATCACAAAAGTAATTTATCCAAGTTAATTTGGGAGGAGTCTGGAATCCAGTATTAGAATTCTAAAATCCTAATTCACTAGTTGGGCTAACAACAACAACAGGAAATACAAGGTCTACTGGTTTTGGTCTCAATGATTTTGATTTATAGTTGTAAAATCTCGTAATTATCACCAAAAAATGTCCTTTTTTATAATCTCTGTTAGGTTCCTGCATGATGGACTATAATTCTTGACTAAGCCCTTTACTATTCTAAATAAACCACAGAGTGATACACAAAAGTAATTTGATGAGATATCTTAAGAAATGCTTTCAGTATAAGAAATTTTCCCTCGTTCATAAGGCACTAAAACAATAATTCCAGGTAATAATAAATATGAATTCACAAAACTATATGGTCAATTTTAAGTGACAAATATGCTAATTGTAGTTTGAACTTAAATTTTAATATGCAGGTATTAAATTAGGTCCATAATTTGCCCTAATTATTGACAAATCTATTACCACATAGGAAATGTATTCATAATGACATGAGATCATGAGCTAATTATAATATGCATAAATATATTCATAAACAGCTGGACAAAGATTCTCAGCTTTTCACATTCATCTCTATCAAAAAATGTCCAATTTGGTATCAATGACCTAAAATCTGGAGAGATGTATTTGATCAGTCATTTCATTTTCTAGTTCCTAAGTGTGTTTATGTAATCATATGCGTACATTTGAGTGTTGAGTTGTAGCATGTATACATATCACATGACTATATATTGTTCAGTACAGACTAAAACATGTTTGCTCCTCTAAATAAAAATCTTGCTCAAATTAGATCAGCTACATGATTCATTTATACCTTTTCTAGGCAGTAGTCAACAGTCAAAGCAAACAAAAGTCTACACACTAAAAAACGAGGCCTTTTCTTGTTTTTATGATGTTTTCTTTCTCCATTCTTCTGTTCTTGTCTCTTCATGTCACAGTATTTTCTCAAAATTCACTTTCCCGCAGGGAAGCTTACAGAGACACCTAGTGGTAAACTCATGGTGGCATCTCAGGCCATCTTCCATACTGAGTTAATGATAGAAAGTTGTCATTAACTTACCTAACCACAAGAGGTAAACTAGAATACTTTTAGTGTCAGTGTTTCTAACAAAATTATAACCTAAATTAATTGCAAACATGTTAATACTGCTTAACAAGCTTTATTTTAATTAGGATAACAAAGTAAAAATAACACAAAGCCAACAATTAAACTAAAATTTGATATTAAATGCAATTGTGAAGATTTAGGAAAGGAATAGAAGAAGGAACTAAAATAACTATGCTTCAGTTACTTTGAGAAGTCTAATAATTATATGTCACTTCATACCCATTGAGAACTTCTATAGAGATTATCAACATTATAAAATATGTCTCTGTGATAGAGCTTAACATTTATATTTCAAAAGTTTCTAACTGTAATTAACATGTAATTTGAAAAGTATGACACTTAAATACTTTCATTTTGCAAATATAAAAGCAATTTTATACTTTAAAAAAATTTCTACAGTGTTTATATCATGTTAGAAGATAATGACTAAATAAACAATACAGCAACAAGCCTGTTTTGGGTGAAGTTTAAGTTGCCTGTTTATATAATGTACCTGTAACATTAGGACTATCATTCCTAGGCCAAATGATTGTAAATTTACTAGGAAGTTCTCTTATTATAATACTTTACTTTTAATTATCTGATACTATAGATTTCTTTATAGATTTCTCCTTTTCTCCCTTCCTGGTAACTACCCCAAATTTAAGCAAAACTAACAAAATCTTTCCAAACCAAGTATGAATGGTTTTAGTAAAAAAAAAAAAAAAAGAAGAAAGAAATTGCAAAATAGACTCAGAAGAAATTTCAAGAAATATTGCAAAACCTCAGAAGATTATCATACTCACCACCTCTAGAAAACTCTAATTCAACAGAGAGGATGTAGAAAGGCATGATAGTGGCAATATGTATATACATATTTTTCAGAATTAATTTTATATGTAATCAGGGTATTATAACCACAATGTTACCCCAAATATTACCAAAAAGGACACGATATCAGTTATGTTTAAGACAACTACAAACGATACTACATAATTAATTCCAAAATTAAATGGATAAAATACATTTAAGTGATAAAACTACCCAGCTATCAAAAGAACAGACACATGTGAAACTCAGCCTACATTGAGCCACTTAGAACGATCAACTTTTCTTCTATGCCTCAGATGGTCTACCAGCTCTAGTATTACAAACTGTGGAAATGTTCCTTATGAAAGTAAAGACTCCCTTTTGGGGAGGGAGCTCTCTGGTTTCATGAAAAGAGCCAGGAATACTTACTGTAGAGAAGACGCTAGTAGAGTTTAGCAGGTGACTCTTCAAGAAACTTGCTTTCTATCCTTACTGCATTTATTTAGGGATTTCCAGCTTTTTATACACCAAACAATATTCACAATCTCTCTGAAAGTCGTTCACATCCCTTGTATCGCCTAGGCATACTTATCAAACGTAATTCTTAAAAAAAAAAAAAAAAAAAATTGCCCTTGTTGGCAGCTAGGATGGACCACTCCCTCTTCCAGGGTCCTTTACAGGACGAGAGAGACAGCAGCACGGGCTGTGTGAGTCTAATAAACGCGAGGTGGAAGGCAGATCATCAGCCCAGGGCTGGAATCAGCTGTTCCTGACCACCAAGCAGCCTGACACTGTCGGGGTTATTTCCACTCCTCCCTTTTTCAATCGGAGGGTTCCAACAGTCCCACGCTCGTGTTACGCACATGGTCCAAGACTCCTCTGTCTCCCACGAAGGTGGCAGTCGGGGCGGGGGAGGGGGACGGGGGCGGCGGGGGGCGGGTAGCGGGGAGGCTCCGGTAGCGCCGCCGGAGCCCGGGGACGCCTTCGCCCTCGGCTGCCATCTATCGGCCGCGGAGCGCCCGCTTCGCCCCGGGCCCATCATGTCTGCTGCAGCTTGGCTCGCACCAGCCGCGCGACAATAAGCAAGTGCGCCGGACGGGGCCCTGCGCCCGCGCCGGAGCAGCTGTCTCAGAGACCCCCGCGAGGCTTACCGCGTGGCCGCCTCCTCGCCGCCCGGGAGGGAAGACGCGACTTTTCTCTGAGTTTTGGGGGGTTTTTTAAGAGCCGCCGGGCGGCCGGGACACGCCACAGGCTTAGAACAACGCTGTTCCTGCCCTCCCGGCCCCTCAAGGATGTCGGAGATAGAGAATCCCAAATAATGAAGATCGTGCGCCGCATCCGAAGCAGGAATAGAGGAAAAGCCCCTGCAAACACCCGGAGCGACGAAATGGCCAAGAGGATGCGGGAGCCTTCCACCCACTGATCAGGGGCCGCGGCGGCGGCGGCGGGCTCGGCGCGGGGACGCCGGCGGCGGGATCCCAGTGCGGTGGTCGCCGCGGCACGGGGGGGCGGAGGACGACGCGGGAGCCGCAGCCGCCGCGGGAGCAGCCGAGGGGCCGCTGCCAGCTTCGCTCGCCCCCTCTCTACCATGTACAGTGTGCGCTGCAAGAAGAAGCCGGGCGATGCATGTGCACCCCTGCGCCCCGCTCCCTCCGGCTCGTCCCCGGGCGTGCGCCACTGACCAGGGGGGAATGTGGTGAAGACGGCGAGGACAGCCCAGGGGGGAGGGGAGGGCCGGCCCGCGCGAAGCCAGGCCGGCGGGTGCCAGGAGCCAGAGGCGGCTGGAGGGGGCGGCGGCCGCTGCTGGCTGGGAGAAAGTTGGCCCCTAGGCAGATGGCAACTGTAAGTACCCGCCTGGGGGGACGGCGGGGTGCGGCGGACGATGGCGGGGACCCCGCGATCGCGCGGTGGCGCGGGCTTGGGAGCGAGTGAGCCTGAGCGTGAGCGGATGCGAGCGCTCGGCGAGGCTGACCGTCACGTTGGCTGGGCCGCCCGGGGCCAGGCAAGCCCGCTCGGCGTCCCCCTCCTCGGGCTCCGCGCCTCCTCCCCTCCTCCAGCAGCTCTCTCCCCGCCCCGCCCGGCTCCCGGCCCCTACAGCGCGGCGCCTCGACCGCCGGCCCTCCGCCGCCCCCTCCCCCTCCCTTCCCAGCCCGCCGCTCGCGATCCCCCCCCACCACCACCCGCCCCGACACTCCCCCCACACCCCGCTGCCCGCTCCAACTACCACGGAGAGCGCCGGGGACAGCCTTTCGGGGAGCCCCGGAACCCGCGGTCGCCACCGCGGCGGCGGCCCGGGGCTGGCGGCGTCCGGGCGCCTCTGTCCTCGCAGCCGCCCGGATCGCGGTGCTAGCCCCGCCTGGACTCGCAAACCCTAGTGCACACCCCAAAGAGGTTTTTGGATTTGTTTTTTGTTTGTTTGTTTTGCAAGGGTGGCTATGATGAGTGGGCCTCGGAGATGTGAGACGGGGTAAGTCGGCCGTTTACTTTGCCAAAGAGGCTCCAGCGTGTGTGTGTGTGTCTGTGTGTCTGTGTCTCTGTGTGTGGCGGCCGGGTGGCTGTCTTCCCTCTCCTCCCGCCCCTCCTTCCTCCCCTTTCCCGGCCTTCGCTTTGGGGCGGGGTGGGGGAGGGGGAGCCTCGCGTTCTGGAACTCCGGGGGCTCCTGCCTGGGGGCCGCCGCGGGAGCAGCTGCGCCCTGGAGCCGAGGGTCCGGCCTGGGGGCCGGGCTTCAGCCCACCCGTTCCCACGAGGCTTCATGCGGGGATGCTTAGGACGACGATCCAGGGTTTAATTCTTTGTGGGCAGGAGGGGGGAAACAGATACAGCTTCCCCGCCCCCGCCCTCCAAAAAAGAAAAAATCTGAGACTCTGAGAATGTGCAGTCCCCGCGAATTTACATCGGAGGTGCGTTTCCCAGTCAGAAATGTCAGCCTTGCCAGGCTCATTCAACTTTATTTGCTCAAATTTTCGGGCTCCTTTGATAGCAGGGAGGAGGGAATCGGGAGTGGGGTGAGAGGAAAGCTCTTCGACCCTGGCGAGCCAGAACTGAATTAAAGTTGTAAACGCTCAAGTTTAATATTGGCTGGACGCGTTTGGCGATGGGCTGTCAGAGCGGGTGGGAGGTGAATGGGGGCGGGGAAGCGCCGGGCAGGAGGGGGAGGGGACCCAACCCCCGCCGAATGGCTGTGCCGATTTGATCCAGCGGAGAACGGCGATTTCAAGGTAAACGTTTTGCTTTCATAGAGGGTGTCTGTGCCGCTGTTAAGCCAGGAGGTGTTCTGTCGCTGCGTTGGGAGGTCGGGGATACTTGCAAGGTTTAGACACTGTGGGTTCCCATTCGTCTCGACACGTCTGGGTGACCACACGTGAATGATTCGCAGGCATACTTGCACACGTGCGTGCGAATGCAGGGGCTCTTCATAACGCGGGCTGGAGTCCACTCGGGGGATCCAGATCGTGGTCTCCAGGCTTGAACCCGTGCTTCAGAACCGTCTTGGCTTTACTTAGGGGTTGCGATTCGACATCAGACTTCGGGGGTGGTGAGGCAGAGCCAAGCAAGGCTGGACAGAGAAAAAAGGCATTGGTTCCACGAGCCCAGCATTTCTACCGAATGTTCCCTCTCCCCCTTCTTCCCCCAACCAACGCAACACACACACACTCGCTCCATTTATGTCCTTTCCTTCTGAGCGCTGCTGTCGACTCGAAGTAGAAAGTCGAAGGAAGCCTTTAAAGGGGCAAAAAGAAAGCCAGAAAGAAAAGGGAGAGGAGGGTCAGATTGATTCCTTGGGGAGATGAAATTCGGATATTAAAGCACTGACTTGTATCACTTGCTGTCCCCCCTTCCTTGCTCCCTTCTATTTTGCCTCTTAATCACCCCAAGTCCCCTTTCTGAGGAAAGAAGGTGGGGGGGGGGGGAGTAAAGCCTTTGTAATTAAATACAATAAGCAACTCCAATGGTGGGGATGTGGCGAGGTGGTAGTTCAGTCCCAATCTTGCTAATTTGGTAGGGTTAGTTTTGCATACCGTGGCAAAGAGACGCGGAGCCCGAGGTGAGGGAAGCTTTGGCGCTGGTCCTGGGTTTACTTTTAGCTGATTCCGGGTAAGCGGTGGGAACGTCTTCTTTAAACTCCAGGTACCCGGAGCTTGTTCCGTGATTGCGGATGCCTTCGCAGAGTTCTTTGTAATCCACCGTGCAGAACTATTTCAGTGGCTTAAAAATGCGGTTTAGTAGCGTCGCTGACATGATCAATGAAGTGGACGCAGGGCGCTCTGGGGAGGCGCTGCTAAATGGCACCGTGCATGCAATTAGGACGCTGATGTGCTTAATAGCGTGATAGTGAAGTCCACCATCAAAGCGAAAGCGCTCTCCTTTTTCTCCATGCTCAAAGCTCCCGAAGACAATTGGCCTTAACAGCTTCTTCTGGGTCCTTTTGATGCCTTCTCTTGCATGTTTTTTGCCTCTGTGAAAAGTATTCTTTAGGTTCCCACCCTGGCATTACCAGCGATGGTTTTAAAATAGCCCAAGTATTGTGGCTCCTGGGCTTTTCCGTGAAAATGGGAGACCTTCACGGTGAACTGTTAACTGAAGAGGTTTTGAAAAAAAAGCAGGGGGACAGGGTATAGGTGAGGTGGGGAACCTGATAAATATGGTGCTTCTTTTCTCTAAAATTTAAACTGTGAATCTGAACTGACAGCCATTTGATGTATATTTATGGATTGGTTTTGAAAGTGGGGGGGGGGGGACACGCAAGATTACTAAAACGGGACTTTAACTTGCCCTTATCTTGTAAGGAGCAGCATGTTCCTGTTGTCATTAGGGAATGAAATCAACCTTTAAATCAAAGTGAATATCAGATTTTAATAAAGTCTGGAGAATGTCCATGTACCTCAGGGTGTGGGGTGTCATTACTCTCCCCTTCTTCTGTCTGCCAGAAAAACAGTATTAGAAAGGAAAGAGACTTTCTGATTGATCCCTTAAGTTTTTGTCATATTCTGTTGTTTCCTTTTTTCCCCCCTCTCTCTCCCTTGCAGGAGATAAAATGCACACGTGCTGCCCCCCAGTAACTTTGGAACAGGATCTTCACAGAAAAATGCAGAGCTGGATGCTGCAGACTCTAGCGTTTGCTCTAACATCTCTCGTCCTTTCGTGTGCAGAAACCATCGATTATTATGGGGAAATCTGTGACAATGCATGTCCTTGTGAGGAAAAGGACGGCATTTTAACTGTGAGCTGTGAAAATCGGGGAATCATCAGCCTTTCAGAAATTAGCCCTCCCCGTTTCCCAATCTACCACCTCTTGTTGTCTGGAAACCTTTTGAGTCGTCTTTATCCCAATGAGTTTGTCAATTACACTGGGGCTTCGATTTTGCATCTGGGGAGCAATGTAATCCAGGACATTGAGACCGGGGCTTTCCACGGGCTGCGGGGTTTAAGGAGATTGCATCTGAACAATAATAAACTGGAACTTCTGCGTGATGATACCTTCCTTGGCTTGGAGAGCCTGGAGTACCTACAGGTCGATTACAATTACATCAGTGTCATTGAACCCAACGCTTTTGGGAAACTGCATTTGTTGCAGGTGCTTATCCTCAATGACAATCTCTTGTCGAGTTTACCCAACAACCTTTTCCGTTTTGTGCCGTTAACGCACTTGGACCTGCGGGGGAACCGGCTGAAACTTCTGCCCTATGTGGGGCTCTTGCAGCATATGGATAAAGTCGTGGAGTTACAACTGGAGGAAAACCCCTGGAATTGCTCCTGTGAGCTGATCTCCCTGAAGGATTGGTTAGACAGCATCTCCTACTCCGCCCTGGTGGGGGATGTGGTTTGTGAGACCCCCTTCCGCTTACACGGCCGGGACTTGGACGAAGTGTCCAAGCAGGAACTCTGCCCAAGGAAACTTATTTCGGACTACGAGATGAGGCCGCAGACGCCTCTGAGCACCACGGGGTACTTACATACCACCCCGGCCTCGGTGAATTCCGTGGCCACTTCTTCCTCTGCTGTTTACAAACCCCCCTTGAAGCCCCCTAAGGGGACTCGCCAACCCAATAAGCCCAGGGTGCGCCCCACCTCTCGGCAGCCCTCCAAGGACCTGGGCTATGGCAACTATGGCCCCAGCATCGCCTACCAGACCAAATCTCCGGTGCCTTTGGAGTGTCCCACCGCGTGCACTTGCAACCTGCAAATCTCCGATCTGGGCCTCAACGTCAACTGCCAGGAGCGCAAGATCGAGAGCATCGCAGAGCTGCAGCCCAAGCCCTACAACCCCAAGAAAATGTATCTGACGGAGAACTACATCGCCCTGGTGCGCAGGAGTGACTTCCTGGATGCCACGGGGCTGGACCTCCTCCACCTGGGCAACAACCGCATCTCCACGATCCAGGACCGCGCCTTCGGGGACCTCACCAACCTGAGGCGCCTCTACCTAAATGGCAACAGGATCGAGCGGCTGAGCCCGGAGCTGTTCTACGGCCTGCAGAGCCTGCAGTATCTCTTCCTCCAATACAACCTCATCCGCGAGATTCAACCTGGGACTTTCGACCCGGTCCCAAACCTCCAGCTGCTATTCCTGAACAACAACCTCCTGCAGACCTTGCCGTCAGGCGTCTTCTCAGGCCTGACTCTCCTGAGGCTCAACCTCAGGAGTAACCACTTCGCCTCCTTGCCGGTGAGCGGAGTCCTGGACCAGCTGACGTCACTCATCCAAATCGACCTGCACGACAACCCTTGGGATTGTACCTGCGACGTGGTGGGCATGAAGCTGTGGGTGGAGCAGCTCAAGGCGGGCGTGCTGGTGGACGAGGTCATCTGCAAGGCGCCCAAGAAGTTCGCCGAGACGGATATGCGCTCCATTAAGTCGGAGCTGCTGTGCCCTGACTACTCGGACGTGGTGGTGTCCACGCCCGCGCCCTCGTCCATCCAGGTCCCCGCGAGGACCAGCGCGGTGACCCCCGCCGTGCGGCTGAACGGCACCGGGGCGCCCGCGGGCTTGGGCGCGGGCGGAGGCGCCGCGTCGTCGGTGCCCTTGTCGGTGCTGATCCTCAGCCTGCTGCTGGTTTTCATCATGTCGGTCTTCGTGGCTGCGGGGCTCTTCGTGCTCGTCGTGAAGCGCCGGAAGAAGCACCAGAGCGACCACGCCAGCACCCACAACTCCGACGTGAGCTCCTTCAACATGCAGTACAGCGTGTACGGCGGCGGCGGCGGCGGCGGCAGCGGCGGCGGCGCGGGGGGCCTCCCGCACGCGCACGCGCAGCACCGCGCGCCGGCGCTGCCCAAGGTGAAGACGCCCGCGGGCCACGTGTACGAGTACATCCCCCACCCCCTGGGCCACATGTGCAAAAACCCCATCTACCGCTCGCGGGAGGGCAACTCCGTGGAGGATTACAAGGACCTGCACGAGCTCAAGGTCACCTACAGCGGCAGCAACCACCACCTGCAGCAGCCGCCGCCGCCGCCGCCGCAGCCGCAGCCCCCGCCCCCGGTGCAGCTGCAGCCGGCGGGGGAGGACGAGAGGCGGGAAAGCCACCACTTGCGGAGCCCCGCCTACAGCGTCAGCACGATCGAGCCCCGGGAGGACCTGCTCTCGCCGGTGCAGGACGCCGATCGCTTTTACAGGGGCATTTTAGAACCAGACAAACACTGCGCCACCACCCCCGCCGGCAACAGCCTCCCGGAATACCCCAAATTCCCGTGCAGCCCCGCTGCTTACACCTTCTCCCCCAACTATGACCTGAGACGCCCCCATCAGTATTTGCACCCGGGGGCGGGGGACAGCAGGCTGAGGGAACCGGTGCTCTACGGCCCCCCCAGTGCGGTCTTTGTAGAACCCAACCGGAACGAGTATCTGGAGCTAAAAGCTAAACTAAACGTTGAGCCGGACTACCTCGAAGTGCTGGAAAAACAGACCACCTTTAGCCAGTTCTAAAAGGCAAAGAAACTCCCTTGGAGCTCTTGCATTTCAAACAAACAAGCGAGCAGATACACACGTGAACCCCATTTGATTCATTGTGTTGTTTCAACGTTTAGGGTGAAGTGCCTTGGCACGAGATTCTCAGCTTCGGCGGAAGATACTGAAAGGGTGTGCAATTTCCTTTTAATATCACACGCGGGGAAACGTTTGTGTACACTGGGCACATCACTTCTTGCGTGTGGGGGAGGCGAGGAGAAGGGCTTTATGTAGGGCAGTTTGCTTCGCGGGTGACTTGTAAAAGGTCGTAGTCATTTTTGTAGTGGTTGGAAGTGTTGAGAATGGTGGAAGGTGACAGCGCGTAGATTCTCCTCTTCTCTTTTATTCTTTTCCCCTTTCCCTTCTCCCCCTTTGAGCCATGGGTGGGTCTAGATGGCTTTTGTGGAGAGATTAGCACACCCCCAACTTTAATAGAAAGTTTGTTGTTTTTTTTATTTTCTGTCTCTCTTTCCCCCGTCCCCATTCTCTCTTTTCTTCTCTGCTTCCTCTCTTTCTCTGCCTCCCTGCCTCCCTCCTCTCATTCCTTTCCTTCTTTTTAAAGGATGTGTTTGTATGCATTCTGGACATTTGAATTAAAAGAACAAAAGTATTGTGATCTTGAAAAGATCACCATAGATGTGGACAAATCATTAAAATTACAGAGCTATATGATCCATAATTGATTAGTCAAAATAACTTATTGATGAAATATACGAATATTTTATTGTAGCACCTATTTTTATATGCACATTTAGCATTTCTCTTTCCTTCACTATTTAGCCTATGATTTTCACAGAGGTGTCGCACTATACCAGGAGCTGTATTTCCAAAACTGAAGTGATATCAGGAAGGCATTTAAAATTATATTAAAAATATGGAGAACTTACATTTTAAAAGTCAATGCAACCCACCCAATTGGATCTGTAATTAAAAAAAAAAAAAAAAAAAACTGGTTGTATCCCAATGTATAAAAGAAAAATATTTAGGGCAATTAATTGGGCCATTCCAGTGAGAATCATGTGCAAGTTTCTGGTTTTATTAGAGAAGATTTAAAAGTATTTCTATTAGTCAACCAAAATGATGTATTGATTTGACTACTATTGTAGCCAATTTTTGATTGTTTAACCAAACCCAGTTGCATTTGTACAGATCCACGTGTACTGGCACCTCAGAAGACCAAATGATGGACTGTACAAATCTCTATCCAATGTCTTTATCCCTCTGGGCAGCAAGCAATGATGACAGCCACAAACAGGATCTCTGTAAGATGGGGCTACTGTTGTTACAGTCTCATGTATCCCAGCACATGTAATTTTTTAAATAGTTTCTGAATAAACACTTGATAACTATGTCAAATATGAGGGACTGAAGTAATGATTACTTAAGTGCAAAGAAATAGCTGTGTGATTTAATGAATAACCATTGTTAATTTAAGACAGTAGCTAACTTCTACTCCTAAAATGTCCCCCTAATGATCAAATATATATAATTGCACCTTTGTTGGTTCAGGGAAGTATGGTTATCTAAATGTGTCATTTAATGTGCTCATTCATGAAATTTCAACTGTTTACTTCTTTTCCTTATTGAAGTATCCATCTAACATGTGGAGCATGGTAAGTAATGTACTGCATATTGATTTTATATTTTGTGATACCAGTATTATTTATTTGGTCTACAATTTTGCATAGTTTACCTTCTGTAAAGCTACCTGCAACAACCGTGATGGGTACTTTTATCTCCAGTTGATCTATATCCTAAATGTCAAAATGTTGGTGAGTATAAGCTGGTCATGTCTGAGTAAGGTTTGCCAGTGAATTAGATTATATTCAAGGGTAGGAAATGTTTGGATTAATTGAACCTTAAAGAGCCACATGCTTCATTGGTGTTTGGTACATGTCTGCATAATCTCACCGGCAGTGTGTACAATGTCAAGGGCTGTACATGAACTTTGTTTAAGGAACATTTTCCGTGGCATTCTGCCACAAAGAGGCAGCATTCACCCATGAGTAAATTGACAGTAACTGCTTGAATTCAGATTGAACAGGTGGTAATAGTTTCCCTAAGGAGTTATAAAAAATAAATAATAATGCTACCTTGGCCAAGAGAAGTAAGCTATCCCAGTTCTGTGCAAAGTTTTCCCTTCCAAATTTTCTTTTCATAGGGGAAGTAATAAATGTCATGATATTATCATGGAAACAATGTATCTCTTACTCTCCATCTACCTCCTCCATGTTAGATCCAGGATTAGAAGATAAATATAAATGATAGTATTTGCCTTCACAATTGGGGTTGCTATTAATTTTGTCTTCACAGTGGGAGTTATTTTTCTTTAAAATTGCTTTCACAATATTATCGTATATAGATATGGCAGTGTTGTACAAATTATAAAATATTAAGGCAAAGTGGAATCCTCCATGTAACTAAGTTTTATTTCTTAATTGATGTATAAAAACTAAGAGGCAACAATTACATGAAGTCAAAAATGTAGGTCTGGACAATAGAAGTAGCTTCCAGAAAGTTTGTTGATGTATTTTGCAAAGATTTACAAAGTAATATTATTGTTTTCAAACCAGCACTATTTCATATAATCTTGTTGCTGTAGGTGGTTTATTTCTACCTCTACTCTTCGTAAGGTATCCAGCATTTTTTAATCTCAAAAAATAACAATTATATAATTTATAGAAAGAAGTTATTTCTAATTTTTAAATTATACTCTTCCCATCTGTATGAAGAGGATAAAAGGAAACTTATCCTTGCCCTAATAAACTTGAAGTTTTAACATATAGAATCGTGAAACTGTGTAGAATTTAAAAATGAATTATTTTTCTCCTTCCATATGGTTTCCTGCCAAAACAGTGGCATATACAACAGAACATAATTTGTGTGGTTTTGAAAATCTGAATTTTGGGTTTTCAGGTATACTGAGTAAATAATTAAGTTGGGTATATCAGTGGTATATGATTGGATTAAGGAACCCAGGAAATTCTTTCTATAGAATTTTGGAGAACAATGTAATGTTTCAGACATCAATTAAAATTTGAATGCAAACTAAGCTTACTCTTTGTGCTTGTTCAATTTGATATGTTGCATAATCTCATACAAATATATCTCCAGGTAGAGATTACAAAATCTTACTTTTATCTATATATATATGATTATAATGTAGATACTTAAATTATCTGAGAAATACGTTTCATGTAAATGTAGATACTTTGTATGCTGATATTCAAAATGCCTTGCAGCTAAACTAATGATTGCAGTTATGAATTAAACAATTCATAACAATTTTAGCATCATACTCAGAACACATCTTTTGTTTAGGCAACAATATCACCTCTATGTGTGTGGAGTGGAAATTTTTGATAAATGTCCTGGATATCCATCTCTGCCCCTCACCCACTGTTCCCTCAACCTTGATAGGAAAATCAAACTAGTATGTAATGAAGAACCCACACAAAATGTGAAAAAGGTCAGAATTTAAGAAAAAGTTTAAAATTTAAGAACTTAGTCTAAGATGTCAGTTTCTTGCCCTGTATCTTTAATCCTATTCTCATGACTCAGCAAAGTATTCAAATTACATATATATATATATATATATACACACACACACATATGTATATATATATATATATATGTATGTATGTATAATATTTATTTCTGGGCTCTCTTACAGTTTTTTTCCTTATGTCTCACCCTTCCCTCCCTCCTTCTCTCTCCTTATACTTTCTTTTCTTCCTTTTTCAATAAGGCAAGGGAAACAATGAGAATAGTTCAGTCCTTGTTTGAAATGACAAAAACTGGCTACTTAATTTCAAGAGTCAATACATTGTTCCCAAAGTCACACAATTCCAAATTAGTGAAAGTAAAGAAGAACACAAATATGCTTCCAATTCATTTGGAAAAATACTTCTGTTGCACTTTCAGATGGTCCCAAATTAAGATATTTGCAAAAGTGGGAAAATATTTCTTATAATTCATTTTAAGAATAAATTTTACACTGAGAAAGAAGAACTAAAAACAACAAAAGCGGCAATTTAAACTCTGGAATGTAGGAGTATTTAATGTATTGATTTTCAAAGGAAATAAAACGTGAAAGTAATAATTTAAGTGATGTTAAATCAGCTATTTAATTTATGCGTAATGTTCTTCATACCCATTGAAGTTCTCTACTACTTTGCAAATACAAATATATGAGGATAAAATTAAAATAGTTGGATGAACTTTAGTCATGTTGCTAAAAGTAATCATCTAACATCTAAATCCAAAGAACTTTATGTCAATCAATATAGCATTTGACAACTGACCATTTTATCAGATTTTAATTCAATTTAATGCCTACCTGTAATTACCTGCATTTCTGTTAGTATATGTAGCATGTATATAGCAGATAAAAAATGTATTATCAAAGAGCGTTCCATACCCAATTTTCATTTAAATATTTTAATTATTTCAAATTATACTTTTGTGCTTTACACTTTAGTCATGTTTGATGGGGGGAAAAATTAATGCAACATAATTTGAGTGTGATAATAATATACTTTTTCTTCCTCTGTGACAGGGGTCAAACATTTCTAGCATTGTGCCAGTATCACAAAATGAATATCTTTTTTTTTTTTTAAGAGCAACATTTAAACTTAAGTTTGAGTGATTTAGATTATTTCTTATAAAAAGAACTTTCAAAGATCAAAACATAAATATTTCAAAGAGAACTGATGTAATGAAAATATGAAATAATTTGACTTTTTCACTTTCTATCTACTGTCAAAAGAAAAATGTAATGATATATTGCATAATGCTAAGCTAATCAGGTTCATTTTTATTAGATACAAAGAAAGCCATTTTTAGAAGAAAAGTAATACCCATGAAGATATGTTGAATGGAAGTCTTGCAATGAGTTTTTTTTTTTTTTTTAAATTAGGTATCTTATCAGTGAACATGAAGGAAATTGTATATTTCTGCCATAAAATAAACATGTTCATTCTTCAAAATTACATATGTTTCTAAAAGTGGAAAATATGAAACAATGTCTTTATGAGGGAATTTTTTTAGGTTAACATATCCAGGAATGGAATTATGGCTTTTTTCAAATGGAAAACTCATCAGCATTGTCGAATTTCAGCAAACTTATTTGAAGATCATTACATTTTAAGACATATTTCCAATATATCATGGTGTAAATTCAATTCAAATTTTTGATATTTCAGTACTGAATCATGTACATGCTAGTGGTAGATTTTGGTTACATTTTAGTATTCTGGAATATGCATATTTTAGATTTTCTTACAAATTGATTTCTACCACTAGTAATAATTTCTAATGTTTGCAGCTAACACATTTTTAAGAATCTGATTGTACAGTTCATTAAAAACAATTTAATATTGAATATTGAAAGTAAAATAACCATATTTTCAATTTGTAATTAAATACATGTCCATTGAAATAAAACATGAAGGGTGGCAGTAACCCCACATTATTTTTTTTTTTCAGTCATGAATGCTTTCACCTTTATTTTTCTTGATATATTTCTTGATCCCATGTTAATTGATTAAGAAAATTCTTTGTCAGGTACTATTATAGAGACTTTACCAGCATGTTTTATCCTCGAGAGGTTCATCAAACTGTTGTAGACTAAAATTTCAAATAGTAAGTGTAAAAATTGATATATAAAAAAGGAATACCTGGCCAATTAATATATTTGCCTGTAATGATATATCTATTTAAGTTAGCCATATAAAATTGTATCTTTTACCATTATAATATAATACTTTTGCTATGTTTAAGTCCAAAGTCAAAAAGAATATTTCACTTCTGAAAATCCCAATAATGGGAAAGTTACAGCTATCAAATTTATCTAAATCCTGAGTTTTAATACTGACTTTAAATCTCCAATCCCAAAAATAAAGTTTATAGTGCATGTTTTTCTTTGTTACTGAACTCTGCCTTCTCTAAAGTTCCCTAAAGATATGTAAATGCATATAATGTATGTCTTTTATGCTTTGCTTTTTGATTAACATTTGGAAAGTAAAAGTGTGAGTTGCATAGTGGTATCAGACTGTTTGCAACCCCGTGGACTGTAGCCTGCCAGGCACCTCTGTCCGTGGAATTCTCCAACAAGAATACTGGAGTGGGCAGCCATTCTCTTCTCCAGGGCATCTTCCCAACCAGGGGATTGAACCCAGGTCTCCTGCATTGCAGGCAGACTCTACCGTCTGAGCCACACATTTACGAACTAACACTTGTTAAATTATAAATTAAATTTGGTTTCGTTCAAACTGTATCCTGAATTTTATAATTATCCCCAAATTTTTACAGCTAGTGAATAGTATATTTACATAAGTGGTTCCAAATGTGAACATTTTGATTCAGAAATTACTCATGTATGTCAGAGAATATTTAAAATCATTCACCATACTGCCACTTAAACTCATTTAATCAGAACAATTTTTTTTTTTTTTTACCCAGTTAAGATTTAAAAACCCTAAGTCTTAGGTGAAAATTTAGTATCTCATTAGAAACTTTTAAAAGAAAAAAAAATGTAAAAGATAAATACTGAGTATTGGGATATCTTCTCCGAAGCTAACAAAATTGTACATACAGTAAACCATTATTGTGTATTTATGTAAAAGTATACATTTTATTAAATTTCTTGTTTCACATGCCTTGAAAAATTTTGACTTTCTACAATGAACCCTGTCTTTATTTAAGAGTTTATCTCATTGAAAATTTTTTTCTTTTGCATAGGATGTGATCTTATTGTCCTATATGGCTTTGACCTACACCTTTATTTAAAATTTCTGTGCCCATTTTCAAAGGTACTGAAAACAGTCTCTATTATTATGTTTAATTCTTGCAACTCAAATCATTTCATTCTTCCCCAAAAGAAAAGTTGAAAAGAAGTTGATATATTTCTCCTATTTGCTAACTTAACATGAATTTTGAAGTCAAATTAATGATTATCCCAAATCATTCCAAATAAGCAACCTAAGTGCTGTGCAACATAACAATGTGAGTGTGAAGTCGTGGATTTAAATTGTCATTATGGAAGTGTTGCTCATTAATAATCTTAAATACACAGCATCTAAATATAAAAGTGAAAACATCTTTGAATGTTACCAAAATGCCACTATTGTGTACTTAGTAACACTAAAGCATACAGGTCAAAGCCTGAAAAATCTGTTTTATTTGATCAAAGCAACTTTATTTCCATTTAGAAAAAATAAATTTGAATTTGAATGCATTTAGGCTAGAAAGCACCCTCTATATTACCTTTGCTTAGCAGCTTCATATAATTTAATATTATCTGCTGGCCTGCAAGAGCATTTCACCTTTCAGCTATGTTTAAATTACCTTTGTTTCTTCAGTGTTAAAATTTATGTATCAAAGATTTTTTAGGCTTTGTTTTCTAGGAGCTCTGAGTTGTTAATTCTTTATATACAACATATGAAGTAGCAGATTCTATATAGGCTTATATTATAAAGAAATCTAGATTAAATAAAGGAAAAATAAGAATGAATAAATTTACAACCAGATGGAACCAGTTTACTGTACATGAATGCTCTATTAAAAATGTAAATGTGTTAAAGATTTACAGTGACTTGGAGTTTCCAAGAGCTACTTTTGTAAACTATCCCTGGACTTTCTAAGGAGAGCAATAGTAACTTTAAAAGTATGTCCTTACAGAGAGAACATTATAATTGCAGCTCAAAACAAAAGATTTTCCCCAAATAACTAACTGCTCATGTACTTGAAAATACTGTAAAAGGTCAATTCAATAAAAATATGTCAACATCAAATATTATGAGAATCACTCCCAGGAAGGAAAATACAACTTGGAAAATTTGATGCAACAGATCTAGGACCAATAAAAGAGGGAGAAAGAATTTCCAAGGCTATGTTTTCAATGCAGCAGCAGGGCAAAATAATGAGTAGAGGAAAGATAGTTTTGGTATTACTTGACTGTGCTATTGATAAGTTTTCTGTGAATTGGTATATATATTTAGAGGAAGTAAAAGATAATGTAACAAGATTCCCAAGCTCTCCAAATGTTTGTTTTCTTTCAAGATTTATGTTCACTTTTTAAGACTAAACTAACATATTTTGTAAAGAAAATTTGGATTTCATCTTTTTAAATTATTTTTCTAACAAAATGTGAATTAGGTTTACTATACAAATACACTGTCAATTGGATTTTTATTTTTACTTTTGATTTGGTTTATCAATCATGTAAACTTAGCATTTTCCTTTATTGAAAGCTAACAAGCTGTGCCTGAAATAACAAAATGATAAGTGCATATTATTTGCTGCTATTTTATACCAAATGGTAGCCACTGGCAAGGAAGCCGAGGATGATACTAAAATTCTAAATTTATGTTCCATTTCCCATTACAGATAGTATGTCCTTTTGTAACTTTCTTTGAATCTCTGCCCATTTTCAATTTGTGAAAAGTAATACAATGCACTTGGTTTATGAAGAGCTCAGAAAACTTAGATTTCTTCTTTTTCTGCTGCATGTATGTAAACTGTTTTCTCTCCCTCTTTATATGTAGGTATGTATATATATATATTAGTTTGGAAAGTATTTTTCAATTTCCCTGTAACAGCTTATAAATCAATAGTCACTTGTAGATACTTTACAGTAAATTTAAATGTACAACTTCTCTGAAAAGGAGAGAACAGTGTAGTCTTATTGACTTTATTACATATTCTTACTCATAGACTTACATGAACTTACTCAAATAATACTGAACTTTCAGTGTAATTCAAAAATATATGATCAGTATTTATCTCTCAAAAAATTGAATGTTGTTAATAATTTTATTATATTTGCTTATTTTGTTTACATTTAACACATTTTGAAATTACGTGTGAGATATTTCCATTATTTTGGTTTTAATTCAAACATTCTTGAGAATACTTTTTTATTAGATAAGATTGTATAATAAATGTCAAAGTTATATCAATTATCTGTAATATATATAATATTTAAGGCTCCTATGCTTAAGTTTTTTTAGAGTTAACTACAAAAGGTAGAATAAATACATGATATATCATTCATCATTTTAATATAGCATTTACATACATCAGGTTCTCTCCAACATAATGATTAATAGTATAGATAATATTGAATTCCTTTTATCTGTTCTGGTATACATTTAGTTTTTAATCCATTAATAAAATTACTTTCTCAATATTTTCAAATATCATTACAGTAACTATTTACTAGTTTCAGTGACAATGTGTGTTCCTCTTCAGATACTTAAAGCAATCATTATAGATTGTAATAAACAACTCTAATGGTTAGCACTAAAGTGGTAACAATGAGAAATCAACAATAAACATAATTATAAACCATTGCCTTCTCTAATAAGAAGAGAACGGAAACTCAAAGAACATTAAAAAAATGTTCTGATAGATTATTGGAAATATAGCAAGCTGACATTCGTACCTAATAAAAAGACCATACTAATATCCTCTTGCAATATTTATATTGTTCTATACAAATATTATATTCAGTGCAACAAATAATTTATTAATCCATAACTAATCCATTATTTTTCTCTCTAATTAACTTGCTGAAATTCATCTATAAAAAGGTAGAGTAGGAAAAAGAGATATTTACAATATTGACTATAACTATTACCAGATCCTAGGAAAATACCATGGAATTAGTAGGCACTCCCCAAATGAATTCACATATTTATAGATGTCTACAGACTAAGGTGAATTATGTGAAAACTATGATGATCCTACAGTTGCCTGTCACAGTACCATGTGCCTAGCCTAAAACTTCAAGGATGGCTAAATGCCAATTAGGATATTATGTGAACATTTAGTACCTTGGCATGCAAATTTATAACAGGGAACCACTTGGAATGTTACTTTGTTATTGCTTAGTTGCCAAATCGTGTCTGACTCTTGTGACCCCTTAGACTACAGTCCTCCAGGCTCCTCTGTCCATGGGATTTCCCAGGCAAGAATACTGAAGTGGATTGCCATTTCCTTCTCCAGGGGATCTTCTTGACCCAGAGACTGAATCCGCATCTCTTGCCCTGCAGGGAGATTCTTTACCATTGTGCCACTGGGGATATTATTATTGAATTTTAAATATATTTATAATAAACATAGGAAATAACTTTCCAAGTGGCTCCACTTTTAGTTCACTTTCCTAGAAAAGTTTCAGCTGGTTACAGAAAAATTAAAATGAACACTAAGACATAAAAATACCAATTTTTAATTACTAGTTTTGCTTTGCTGGTATACTTGGTTAATTTCTATTAAATAATTAAGGAAAGTAGTGATTGCTGGTTTAATCTTACATTACTGTCCAGAGTCTGCCTTAATCGAGATACTGATGAAATTTTCAGGCTTTCACAGATATGCTTCTGGTGTTTTAAGCCTGGTGAGGTGTTTATCTATTTAGGAAGCTTTTCTGGGCACTATGTGCTTTCCCCTGGGTGTGAGAAAATCAGTTCATCCTTTTAATGAGAATGTTTCCTCCAGGGAAAAAGTAATCCAGAAGGAATAATACATTCCTCAGGGCAGTTTCTGACACAGGGACATGCTTTTCTCTGGAGCTGACTGCATGTATATTTCAGTGGCAGATTTTTAATATTTTAAATATCATTGCATTTAGTCATGAGGCACCGTGACTATAGGATACAGTACTTTTTCAACATATATAGACATTTTTCTAAGCTCTTTTATACGTCAATTATCATTTAGGAAATGTGTATTCTTAAAAATTGGCCTATCTTCACACTTGAAGTATAATAAAATAGATCATTATTAATATATACTTTACATATTTTGTTAAATTTAGAGACAGACAATGAAAGGTTTGAAATGAAATGGCTTTAGAATTGTACTTCTGACCCCAAACAGCACAATTTCATAAGTCTTTAAGCTGTTTTGATGCAAAATATAAGTTCTTTCTCTCCAAATAAACTTCATTTTAACCTTGATTAACGTTTGGATGATGAAGTATCTACTTCTTGTGGTCTCTTAGAACATTTTGGAGCGATCATGCCTTGAGAATGTGAAGCTGTTTGATTCTATAGCCACATGTTTAATTCTTCACCATTAAATGTAGTATTCATATATTTCAAAATTATGTTCAGTCACTACTTTTACTCACTAAAGAATATTGGAATATAATTACATAACTTTGTGGATTTTAAATACTAGGCAATTTTTTCTTTTACAAACACAATTTTCTTTCCTAATTCAGAACCAATTACATGTTAAATATACAATATTAATACATCAATATATGTTGATATTGTGCTTTTGTTTGTAAAAGATACATTTTCATAGCCAACAACTATAGTAAGTAAATGTTTGAGTCAAAAGACATAGAGACTATCAAAACATTTCAATGACAATCTGATGGTAAATAGGAAAAATGCACTTCATTTTAAGAATACCAACCTAATGTGGGATAATTTGAGGAATAACACATAAGAAAGCACCTTTTAAAAATATCTAATATAATCAAAATGAAAGTTAGATTTTGGCAGGGGATGGGGGAGATCTTTTCCTCCTGCTATTTTCTCTTTTTTTTTCTTACTATCAAATCAATTTCCTGTTGTCAATATTCATTACAATTGTTTAATTTTAGATGTTATTTGATTTAAAGATAAAATTATAATTGTTATTTAAAATAAAAATAATAGGCTGACCTAATTCATAATTAAATTTTATATCTCTGTATGTTTGTTGGGCTTGCCTGGTAGCTCAGCTGAAGAGTCCACCTGCAATGCAGGAGACCTGGGTTCGATGCCTAGGTTGGGAAGATCCCCTGGAAAAGGGAAAGGCTACCCACTCTAGTATTCTGGCCTGGAGAATTCCCGGGACTGTATTGTTCACAGGGTGGCAAAAAGTCAGATATGACTGAGCAACTTGCACTTCATTTGTTTATTTGTTTCAAATAATGTTACTAAATTAATTAAGATCAGTTGTTTTTGAAATGAGTTTCATTAAAACCTATTATATGCCTTGGATATTAAAGTCATTTTATCATATGCTAGAACATATTAAATACTTTAGAAGAGAAAAATGAAAGATATTCAATAATTTGAATCTCTGTAAATATGAACTGATTCTACACACATACTGAGGTGCAGATTTCTGTTTACCTATTGAATACTGGTATTCATAGGCATGATATAAATGCAGTTTAATAGTTTGAAGTACATTTTTGTTTGTTGAATTGGATAAAAAGCAACATCTAGACAACTAAGTAAGAAAATTTAAGGTCTTCATATTTATAAAATACTATATCATGATGTCATATATTATGCACATTTTTGTAAATAACTTGAAATATGCAAATCACACTGACAGAAATTGAATATATGTATTAAAGTTCAACAATGTAGATTTTTATTCAAATTTTATATTGTAAATTTGTATTTACAAATATTTTAAGAATAAAATTACATTAAAGCTTAGTATATAAATGTGCAATGAATAATACTAAAGGCAAAGTGTTTACAGTGCCAAAGACTGAAGAAAAGCATTTTCAAAAATAATTGGAAAAAATATATTTATGTGGTAAATTAAGCAATAACCTAAGTCTGATCTCCAGGTATTTTGCATGGTGCTTCAATTAGTAGTATGTCTTTTCACATACTTTTTATTCATTTATTTTAATTAACTACAATGTCAGACATACATGCTAAAGATAACCTCTTTAAAAACATTATTTCAAAATTGCAAATAAGATATCAGAGTATGTGGTGCATACTCTGCACCACAGTTATGACAAACCTGTAAATATCACAATGGAATGGTGTTTATTAATAATTATATAATAATTTATATATGTATATGTACATGTATTTTTATAATTGGGCAGTACCACAGTTTTAGCAGAGTCTGATGTGACTGAAAGACTGAGCACCTCTACTAACTAGAATTTGGAATTTGGGGTCTCATATGTTCCTCTTTAATTTTTTAATTTCCCAATGGGTACAGAATCTTGATGCAAAAGTTCCTATATACTTATTCACACAAGCCATATGCGTGCTTTTACATTATTATTAATGTTTCATGATATCTCATTATGGTTTTTATTAAGTTAAATGTGCTTCATGGATCTTTAAATTATATATCCCTGTGTCATGATTATTTATTTCATGCACAGTATATAAAAGAACATTTTGTTGTCAAATTTTTGTACTACAATGAGCCAGCTAGAGTTGATAACTATATCAAATAGAGGACAAGGATATGGTATTTGTCTATATAGGAAAATCAAAGGTATTTTAAAGTGATTATTTTTTGCACGTTGACAATGTTCAATTCAGTGAAATGTCATGTCATTAATTATTCTTCGAACAGTTGATTTATATTACCTAAGAGTTGTAAAAATTTTTTCATTGTTCTAATTGTTCATAACATTAGGAATTCACTCAATCTGCTTAAACTTAACCTGGGAGAAGTGTGAAGTAGATAAATTATACCACTCTTTCAGACTCGTTCTGCTTTTGGCTTTCCTTTTAACCTGCAGTTCAACAAGAAAATTACAATTGTGTTGCCTGCAATTTATTTTTTCTGAAGTGTTAGTTTGTTCATGGCACTATGTTTTACGAGAGTGACATAGTGACCATGCCTTAATTCAAAGAGGATTTCAAGGCTTTTGAACATACCTCTATCTACAGAAACGTAGGCTCTGTGACAATTATAATAGTAGGAGATGTGGGACAAAAAATGAATCCCAGCACCAAAGACAGGAGCGATTAGCCCAATCATCCTGTGGGGGCCAAGCTTGCCAATCTTATAGATGTAGCCACCTAAAAGAGTAACTCAGCTGCATTTTGTGGTTTATATTTTTCAAATTGGGTAAGAAAAACAACAACAACAGAAAAGTTGAGTGTGTGTTACAGATGAAATTTAATCAAGAAAAGATATTTGAATCATCAAATCTATTTTTTACTATTATATGTCAATGCCTTTTAAAAACACTTTGTTATAAACTGCATTTGCCACAGTTTTCACATAGGATATAAACGGAAACGATGGAGTGCATTTACAATCAATTCAGTTCAGTTGCTCAGTCGTGTCCCACTCTTTGCGACCTCATGGACTGCAGCACGCCAGGCTTCCCTGTCCATCATCAACTCCCGGAGCTTGCTCAAACTCATGTCCGTCGAGTCAGTGATGCCATTCAACCACCTCATCCTCTGTTGTCCCCTCCTCCTCCTGCCTTCAATCTTTCCTAGCATCAAGGTATTTTAAATGAGTCAGCTCTTCACATCAGGTGGCCAAAATATTGAAGATTCAGCATCAGTCCTTCCAATGAACACCCAGGACTGATCTCCTTTCGGGTGGACTGGTTGGATCTCCTTGCAGTCCAAGGGAGTCTCAAGAGTCTTCTCCAAACCACAGTTCAAAGCATCAATTCTTTGGTGCTCAGCTTGCTTTATGGTCCAGCTCTCACAGTCATACATAACTACTGAAAAAACCGTAACTGTGACTATACAGACCTTGTTCGGCGAAGTAATGTCTCTTTTTTTTAATATGATGCTTTAATATTAATTTACAATGGTTACTAGTTTTTCCATGTTGTTGTTCAGGCGCTAAATCATGTTCGACTCTTTTGGGACCCCATGGACTGTAGCCTACCAGGCTCCTTTGTCCATGGGACTTCCAAGGCAAGAAAACAAGTATATTGTCATTTCTTTCTCTAAGGGATCTTCCAGACCCAGGAACTGAACCCACATCTCCTGCTTGGCAGGTGAATTCTTTACCACTGAGCCACCAGGGAAGCCTAGTTTTTCCATTGATCCAACTAAATTCATTCTGATGTTAGTTTTAAAAATTATCAAAGAAAATGTACTACTTCTTTTTTTTTTCTTTGCATTAACTGGCTGATATACTGATTAGGTATATTTACTTAATAAACTACAAGCTTGGGTAAAATTATAGTTTGGTATTATGCTATTTAGTTATAATTTATTTACTACTATAATGAGATATTTTATCTCTACCTCCACAAATAATGCAGTTTCATCAAATCTATGTTCAAGTAAACAAGCACTTCTTTCCTTTAAAATTTTTGTTCTAATTCTAATCTAAATAGCTTCTTAAGTTACAACAATAGTAATATGATTCTTGTGCTTATCCTTTTTAAGTGTAGTCCAGAATACAAAAAATTCTTTTAGTCTTACAATTTGGATTTTTTAAAAAGAAAACCCAAACCCAGGGTATTAAATATCTTTCCTATAAGGTAATCTAATTAGTATGATAAAATAATTATAAAATAAAGTACTGTAAAATAAAATTACTTTAAAATAAAATACTTCCTATATTTTCAGCATCTCAAGATCATTAGCATCCTTAACCTAAGTAATTTTAAACTGGTGTCATAAGCTTATCTTTTGTATCTGCAAACATAGGAGAAATGAAGAAGCAAATGATGTGTTTTTTTAACATTCTTTAAGGTTATGAGATGCATATGCATGTTTATGTCAGGCAAGGTTTATAGGAGGAGTTGTTTGTTTCATGGGTTTTTGTTTCTTTTTTTATATTTTGCAAGCCGTCATGAACATTTATATTATAAACTTCATACACAAAAACCTGCTGAAGATTTGAAGGAAGAGACAGCACGGTCTTAGCGATCCCTGTGTGCCATCAATCGCCGGCAGGAAGTGACACCAAGAGGGTTTGTGGGCTACACTCTCCACTGGTCAGTTCTTGGGACAGAGTGGGGCTTAGTAATGTGTAGTTAGCCTAACTTCTAGGTCTTGTTAATTGCATACATGTTTGTTATCTGATTCCAGGTATGGTAAACTAGATGTTAGCAATAGCCACTCTTCTTCAAATTTCATTGTTAAAAATAGCACTATTTCAAAAGATAGTGTTTGTCCAGAAAAAATTTAAGAAAATTTTGAGTGAGTAAGTATAGTCAGTGCACATATGCCTTAAACAGAGATATTTTAAAAACCTTTTCATTTTTATCCTTTTTACAATAAATGGCAAACTAGTGTCATGGAATTGAGGTGAAACAAAAGAGTAAAGCCACGTGAAATGTTGAACTCTTACTGTGTATTAGTCTCCCTTTTCTGTTTGCTTTGCTTCGTTTCATATAATATACATGCAGTATGTCACAGCAGGGATTATTATTGGCAATCTTTCTTGAAATGGTTATTTATTTGCATATTTCTCATTTTCTCTACTAATCTAAAACACATTTGAATTACTGAAGTATCAAAAAATATTCCTCATTGTAGAATTCCAGATCATTTGTTTCACTTTATGCCAATTATACTATTGTGGATAATGATTCAGTGTATAAAATATAGGTATTTTTCCTTGTTTTGCCTTCCAGTGCCCTGCTTGCTTTGACTATTCTAGTTTTCCTTTTCCTTGATATGTTGCTAATTATAGAGTTCATTTTTATCATAAGATTTACATAACATTCTGAAAGTCTTTGCTAAGTTAAAAAATGGAAAAGTCACTTTTTGGAACCATGAGTTCATTTTAAAAAATTGTGCTCTTTTTATTTGTGTGTGGGTGTAAAACTAAACTGTGAACATTGAGAACTTTTATTCTTCATTTAATTTTGTTGCTTTGAGGGCTGTTAAAGCTTAAAAAATAATTCGGTTCAGTTCAGTCGCTCAGTCGTGTCTGACTCTTTGTGACCCCAGGACTGCAGCACACCAGGATTCCCTGTCCATCACCAACTCCTGGAGTTCACACAAACTCATGTCCATTGAGCTGGTGATGCCATCCAACCATCGCATCCTCTATAGCCCCTTTCTGCCTTCAGTCTTTCCCAGCATCAGGGGCTTTTCCAGTTAGTCAGTTCTTTGCATCAGGTGACCAAAGTATTGGAGTTTCAGCTTCAGCATCAGTCCTTCCAATGAATATTCAGAACTGATTTCCTTTAGGATGGACTGATTGGTTCTCCTTGCAGACCAAGGGACTCTCAAGAGTCTTTTCCAACACCCCAGTTCAAAAACACCAATTCTTTCCATTCTTACCAACTAAGCCACCAGGAAGCCCTCTTTGACTGATACATGATACCTTTTATATTATTTTCCTGTAAAGAATGGTAAAGAATGCACTTGCAACGCAGAAAACTGCCTGTAGTGCAGATCTGGGCTTGATCTCTGAGTCCAGAATATCCCCTGGAGGAGGAAATGGCAACCCACTCCAGTTATTTCTTGCCTGGAAAATTCCGTGGCCAGAGGAGCCTGGTGGGCTGCAGTCCATGGGGTTGCTAAAAGTTGGACACAACTGAGTGCACGCGTGCACACACACACACACACACACACACACACACAGATCTTACTTTAGAACAGCCGCCTAAGAAAAGTCATCAGTGTTCAATGTTTCCTGCCCCAATCATTTTCCTGCTCCTGCATTTGAAATTTCCTGCTCTCCTCACTCTCCATTCTGGAGAATGCGATCGAGGATTCTTCTTTTACCTCTTACGCAATCACAAACTCCCTGGGTTGGTGCATGGTGGAGCCGCTGATGGTAAAATGGACTTAAAGAAAAGAAGAGTAAAGAGAAAGAGTCAGAGATGGGAGCTCTTCCTACCGCTGTTTTCAGCAGCCCCAGGACAGTTCATGCCCAGAGCTTTCCAAGGCTGGCTCCATTTCTCCACTCACACTTCCCAACAATTGCTCCCACTATAAGTGCAAAGCCCTGGCCCTATTTCTGTGATACTTTTGGTCTTTCCTTCTGACACATAGAAGGTTTTCATTTGTCTGTTTGTGTATGTGTCTGTAGTCCATGCATTATTATGTGTGAGTTTGTGTGTGTGTTTGTTTTCACTACTCCCCATCTATGATTATATACAAAAAGAGCCAGGTGAAGGAAAAAGGTAAATGTTTAACACTAACAACAATAGATGGCTCAGAAGATAGAGAGACAGATGAATGGACTGTGCATTTGTTTTGGGTAGGAGAGACACCATGTGCTGTTGCCCTTATAATTTGGTGGATTTGGAAGGAAAGAAATCCAGATTAGAAGAACTATGAGTAGTGGCATGGGAAAGCATTAGTACGAAGAAAAGGTTGGGGTAAATATAAGTTGGCCTATGATGTGTTGTCTTCAAGTCTCATTTTATTCTCTGCTACTTGGAGCTGTGGTCTAACTCTCATCTCTGAGCTGAGCGGTGACCTCCAGGACATCCATCTCCTTGCTTCAGGAGCACTGAGTCTTACTTACCTGCATTCCTTCCACAGGCCTTGAAAGGCATAATTCCTTTCTTAGAACTGGTGAAGATCCTGGTGCCTTTACATTTGGAGAAGTCAAAGGTTAATAATCTGTCCTTTGATTGCAAATAAGTGCCTGATAACTTAGGTCTTTGAATTATTTTTAAGATTGTCACATATGGTTCTCTATAATATCCACACTGTGTAGTAAATACTCCATGAGCATTATTGATTAGATCATTTTGTTGACAATTATAAAAGTATGGTTTTATAGTTTTATTTATATCAGAAAAAATCAAAAGGGGACTGTAGATGATAATATTTTAAAGCAACCCATTTATAAATTCATCTTGTGTATTTCTTAACCAATTCACAAATTTTTATTTAATAAAGTTTGTATTACTGACAAAAATGTATAAGTATATGTAGAATTAAAATTGATAATACTTTTAATGTTTGAAATGCTAAGGTTTTTGAAAAAATCATTGGTGACCAGGTAAAGTAAGTGATATATATAACAATGCACATCCTTGAAGATACTCTGTCATTGTAAAAGAGGCTGGCCACAGTGCTTTATGCAGTTATATGTAGAGTTCAATGGAGTGATTTGGACACTTGCAATAGATATCTTAAAAAAGCACACTACAGGCAATATGTGTGAATTTTATTTTCTGCTCAGACTAATACATTTAAATCTAAAGAATACTGTGTCTCTGAAAATGGCTTTTTAAAATACTGATTTCATTTTAAAATGAAGGCTAGATTATTAAGCATTCATTAAAGCAAGCCTCTACCTCATCAGTTCTGAAGAAACCATGATGGCCTTGGACAGTTCCAGTTAGGGAACATTAACTTCACTTGGACTCTACTATCTAATGACAGCCAAGTCATGAATAAAGCGACTCGCCTTGATGACTGAGCTGGCTTGTGAATGGTTTTCTAACTAATTATTTAATTACACCATGAAATTATATTATTTCCATCATGTGAATGAGTCAGAGAATTTTTGTATGGACGTTTTTCAGCCTGATTTGAAGCAGAATATTTATGACTGCAGTGACAGCAGCAGACAGACTTTGCTGACAAGAAAGAATAGCTGCATTTGCGAAAAATCAGTGTGAAGACCACAAGGCAATGAGAAAAAGTGGCAGAGAGTGAAATGCCTTCTGAAAATGAGAACACAGCCGCCAAACAGCAGTAAACCCTGTAAAACAAGATAACATATGTGTGACAAGGTGGCTGTCAATCTGACCACTTTCAGAAGAAGCAGCAAGATCATGCAACTCTAAGCTATGTTATGTTTAATGTTTAACATTTTCTCTTATTGTTAAATGTACACAGGTCTTCAAATTCAACTGGAAACTGAGGCTGGTAAAATATCCAGGGACATTACATTTGTGACTTCTTGACAATTGACCAGAGTTCTTGTTAGAAACTGATCACTTTTGATTCACCTTTAATATAATGACCAGATTTCATATTCTTTTTTCTTTTAATAAGCAAATTAATGAGTAGGTCTTGTCTTATTAGGTTAATACTCATTCATGGACCCTCAAGGAGACTTTCTAGAGGCACTGTTTATTAAAAATACTTAAATATCAATAGAACTAGTCATCACTTTCAATACACTAGCTATCTGGAAAGAGAAACATATAGAGATGGAATGATTTCAATATACCAGGATATAAACTTGTAACTTTTTATTACCATGTTAATTTGGAAATTTGGTCAAAATTTTACTTTTAAAATATAAATCAAATATTGAAGATTGGTCACTTTAAGTTATTTTTATTTTTAATTATATTGTTAATCATATTTATATCAGCACACTGTATTGAAACCATACTAAATGTCTATGTTTCTGAATTTTCTTCCCATCCAATACTTGAATTCATCTTTGCTAAAAATTTCACTGCCTGGATTGGTTACACTACTGAAGCTGTTAAAGAAAACAGTTTGTATTTATTTATTTGAATACACTGCATAAGAATCATGGTTCTTGTGCACATTTTAATTTTCTTTATTTTGCACGCAAGGAATTCAATTGCTTTGGAATGTGGCGTGTCTGGGTACTCAAATGTGATTACTGGAAACAGAAATAATCATAGAAATTGTGACCCCAAACCTCATGCTAATTTAAGTACTATCTGGGAATCAACTAATGTTCTATGTGAAAGAAATTAGTTTCTGGAAGACGCTACGTAAAAGTGCTCATTCCTCTCTTTCTTTTTCCTTTTTCCTTTAAGTGGATGCAGATAATTAGTTATTTCCAGTTCTAGAAACAGTTTGCAACCAGGTAAGATTATAATTGATGTATCAGATTTAATAAAAACTGATTTACTAACATTTACTACTGTAGATAAACTATTCAGACTAAAGTTATTCTAGTTCTTTGGAATGTTTTGTTTGTAATTTCAGATATGTGTCTGACTCAGGCTACTTACATGTAGCAGATACATTTTTTAAAACAAAATTTACCAAAAAGTATTTGGTTGGTCAAATATGATTATACTATTCAATGAATTGAGATATTTGAAAATTGTCAATTTCTTCTAAACCTGAGAAAAAGTTCAAACTTCAGATTTTAGTTTCATAAGTTTGTGTTAATTCAACTCAAATCTATAACTGAATTTATAATGGTAAAAATTAAAGTAATCATGAGAATTTTATTTCATAACAGAAGATGAGCAGTTCTAAATGCATTTAACACATTTAAAAGAATTTGAGAATTGTCTTCCATGTGTTTGTTTGGTAATCTAGAGAGTGATGAATTTCATATGTAAGATATTCAATACTACAGTTTTGACCAAATCCTTAACATGATTTTGAGAATTATGAGGTACCAGGAACTGTGCTAAATGATTTATCTTTTGTGATAATTTGTATCCAAACTTGTGTATGTTTATAGCAAATCCAGACTACAATATTCTTGTAGATATAATTAGAACACTTTACTACCATCTGCCAAAAAAATGTTCACTCTTTTAACTCTCCCTGAAAATACTACACATTAATGCACTTGTTGGCAATGAAAATCAGTAGAGTAACATAAAGTGATATTGCAGTAACTTGAATTTTTATATTTATTAACATTCATCTATACTCAAAGCCTTATTTCCTTTGGATTTGGACAATTTCTTTTTATGAGATAAAAGAAAATGTGTCATAAAGTTAATTTCTACATCTAAATTGCAGGATTGTTGGTCCCTGAAAAATAAGATTCTTTTAATAGGAAATTTACCTATAGTAATAAAGCCTTAACGCTTTCATTGAAACTCATTTTTGAAAAGTCAGCAATGAGAAAAAAGATTATAGTACAGCAGTAATAAAATATACTGCATAGGCTTAGTCAACATATAATGAATGCAATATTATATAGCTTACTATTTTTCATGGATTAATATAATATGTCCATTTATAGGAAGGGGAAACCAGAAGACATTTCTAGGTTTTCGTTTTTGTTTTTTAACCCAGAATCATTTGGGTTCCAAATTTTTGTAGATTTGTACTTGAAATCTTCATGTTTTGTGTTAATACCCAACAATCATTATGAACACTGAAAATAAATTGTGATATCAGGCTAAAGGGTGAACCCCTCTGCCTCTAAATTACTGTGCTTATCCTGTGAATACTGAAAGCTAAAAATATGTAGAAAATAGATATACAAAAATATAACTGTGAAATCTCTTATAAAAATGGAAATGGAGTCTGTGAGAATACAAATGGGGGGAAAATACATTACATTGGGGTTTGGGAAAAGCATCATGAAACGTGTAGTATCTTCCAGTACTTCCAAAATGAGTTCAGATTTTGAGAGGAGACAGTGGGAAACCTTGATGTGCAGGAGTAGCCTAGACATGGAGGCCATAAATCCCCAGGGCAGACCCAAGAACGGGAAGCAGTTCTGTTTAATCTCAGTGTTAGTTCAGTTTACTCTTAGTGCAGAATATTCTGGAAAATCAAATTATTTTTCAAAAATGACAAGCCTGAAAGCAATATTGGGGAATTTCCAATAATCCAACAATCCTGAACAGTTCAAAGTTTTTCAGCAGGGTTCTGACAAAAGTAAAATTTTCTTTTAGAGATATAACCATTGGAGAAGAAGGCAGATTGGCTCTAAAAGGAGACACGCTGGAGAAAGGAACACTGCTTGGGTAGGCATTTCAGTAACCCAAATGTGAAAGAGAAAAAAAGAGACAGTGGAAAAGAAAATGGGGAAACATTTAACAAAGACAGTATATAGAAAGAATTGTCAGCTTTGGGCAACAGAATGCATTTACTAGAACTTACACTCAAAGAACATAGAGCGTTTTTTTTTGTTTGTTTTTTTTTGTCTCTCTTATCTCTAGCACTCAAATGAAAATGACAAGAAAGAGAAGGTAATCAGGAAATATTTTTTAATTGACAGATATAGAGAGTGAAGGAGAAACACTAGTCAAATATAAGTGAACATGGACAACAATTTTGACATAAGGGGATATTTTTTAAACATTTTTATGATTACAAACTTTTATGTCAATAATATTCCTCTCATTATTTCTATTAGCTGATTAGTTTTTAAAACAGGTTTTGAATCTTTCTGGGTGTGTCTAACTCTACCAAATATAGATAATGAACAGTGATAAATAATTTTATGTGTTATTTTTTTAGCATTTACGTAATGAACTATGAACTGAAATATTTCATTATTGTGGATTGTTTATTGGAGCAGTGGATTTTAAAAATACGGCTTGGATATGCTTGTGGTTTTAACCACTGGTAAAGACACATAACTGATCTTACATGTGCTTTCCTAAAATGGAGAAAAGCAGAATGAAAATAAGTATTTTCCAAGGAATGGAAAATACACTAAACATGTTCAATATAAGGGCCACTTTGATAAACCTCTTGTTTTTGTGTATGCATGTATATGTCCTTATAAAAAGTGTATATTTCATTTTCTTATTCACAGTGATAAACTTAATTACTTGAATCTTCCAGTCTACCAGTTGTATTAACAAGAACAGGATTCTCATTTTTCACATGGGAGAAATTGTTTCTGAATTTCTCTAAGGGTATCAAACATGTTACCACACAAACTTGAGTTAGAAAGATTCTTCCAGTGTTCTTTGGGGACTTGGGAATTTAATGATTTCATTCCACAGAATGGTTTAGGTAACATAATCCATGCTTTTTAGTAATATAATAGACTTCCTGCATCAAATTTTCAAAAACTAATTTCCTAGAGCATATTTTATAGTCAAAGTAGATGAGTTCTTACTTCAACTGTCCTTTTTCCTGAAAAGGAAATAGACATACAGCAGCATAATTTGTTACTGGTGCTGGAGGTGAGATTTTTCTTGCAGGGTACTCCTTCCCATTTCTATTACCCCTGAAGCGTTCCTTAGTCTCTTGTGCAACTCGTGTGGTACAAATAAAATGAGAGTACGATCAGGATTCAGCACCCGAAAATGAGACTATCTCAGCAAAGGCTGTATGATTTCTTGTAGGAGGTATTGGTATAATAGCTGTGCTCTGGCCAGCTGGCCCCATTTTAACTCTTCACTTGGAGTAGATCCACATATGCAAATTTCCCTTCTAAGTGCATGTATGGATGTGCCCCTAGGCACTCATTCTGAGAGAGGAAGCAAAATTAAAAATGGAATATAAATTTTCCCAGGCTCCTGAGCCTCAAACAGAGGCAGGAAAGACAGCAAACTATGGGATGATTAGAAATGTTTCATTACTGAATTTTTAAAACCTCTAGCTAAAATTTGAAACACAGTGTATGTGTTATCATAGTTTCTTGGAAAAGAAAATAATTACGAGGTGAAAGGTTTTTACTTTTAACTGAAGAAATCTGTGACTTGGTACATAGACTGAACAAGATCTGGAAAGCCAGGAGAGACGTTTGTTTAACCAGACACCTCCAACTCAGGGTCATCAAGCCTGCCTTGTTCCTCAGCTGTCATCTAAATGTTTCATCATCTCTCTTCTCCTTTTTTTTCTGTGTGTCTTTTTATCCTTCCTACTGGATTTCTACAATCAGTCGATAAATGTGCTCACATCCCATTTACATGAATTTTTTAATCTTTGGTAGCTCAGACGGTAAAGAATCTGCCTGCCATGCAAGAGAGGGGGGTTTGATCCCTGGGTTGGGAAGATCCCCTGGAGGAGGGCATGGCAACCCACTCCAATATTCTTGCCTGGAGAATTCCATGGACAGAGGAGTCTGGCAGGCTAAGTCCATCAAGTCGCAAAGAGTCAGACACAACTGAGCAAGTCACACTACACTGCACAATGATTCCTCTAGCTATTGTGTCTCTTCTCTCTCTTCTAACTAAACTTTATTTTTAAACCATAATCTGCCATTCACTTCTTAGCTATTAACAACTCATGTTGATTGCATATATGATTCTATAACTACATTTTGCTGTGTCATTATATATATATATTTTTAACACAGAAAAGATGGTGTTTATCTAGTGGGCTTACTTGCTGCGTTTGACTCAGTTAATTGCTCCCATATTTCATGATCATGTGAGGTTAGTTTCCCACTCTCTGATCTATATTGCATCTGTGATGATTTCTTCTATCTTCATATTGAAGATCATGTGTCTTTCTCCTCTTATTACTGGTGTTCCCCAGATGTCTCTATTTATTTTCCTCATCTTTCTTTTGCCTCTAGTTCTAAAGTTTTGAGTCATCTAGGGAGCTTATTAAAAACATGAGTGCTTTGGAGAGCCCCGCTTACCCCATCTCTGTCATTCTGGTTCCTGGGATTTGCAGCTCCAGCCATATAAAAGAGAACCATCCGTACCAGCTCTAGAATGTTAGACCATTACTGCTGGAAATGTACAAGGAGTCAGGTAAGGTACTTAGAGTACTCAGCACTTTAGGGTACTGATCATTGCATTTACCCTTCTCTTTCCTCACATGCCGCCATTTTGTCTATTGAATAGTTCTCAAGTCATTCTCTTTTATCTGGATAATCCTGTTCAAATTTAAGCCGTCAAACTTTTTTTGAATTTGTGGTAAAATATACATAACCTGGGGCCTTCCCAGATGTTTCAGTGGGTAAAGAATTCGCCTGCAATGCAGGACACATAGGAGGCCCCGTTTGATCCCCAAGTTGGGAAGAGCCGCTGGAGGAGGGCATGGCAACCCACTCCAGTATTCTTGCCTGGAGAATCCCATGGACAGAGGAGCCTGGAGGGTTACAGTCCATAGGGTTGAAAAGGGTTGGACATGATTGAAGGGATATATAACATAAAATTTACCATTTAACCTCTTTTAGGTATATATTTCGGTGAAATTAAGTACAGTCACCTTATTATGAAACCATCACCACCATCCACCTCTAGAATATCTTTTATCTTCCCATATGTGAACTCTCTATGCATTAAACTATAGTTGAACTATAACTATAGTAAAGCTAAACTGTAACTATAGTTAAACTTTAACTCTCTAGTCCCCCTTTCTCACAGCCCCTGAAAACCACCGTTCTACTTTCTATCTCTGACTACTCTAAGTACCTCATCAAAGGGGGATCAAATGCTATTTTGACCTTTTGTGAGTGGTTTGCTTCACTTAGCATGAAGTCTTCAAAGTTCATCCAGGCTGTAACATGTTTCAGGATTTCCTCCTATTTAAGGATAAATAACATTCCACTATGGGCTTCCCTGGTAGCTCAGCAGTAAAAACTTAGGCTGCCAATGCATGAAACGGGGGTTCAACCCCTGGGTCAGGAAGATCCCCTGGAGGAGGGCCTGGCAACCCATGCCAGTATGCGTGCCTGGAGAATCCCATGGACAAAGGAACTACAGTTCATTTGGGGTCATACAGAGTCAGGCACAACTGCGGGACTAAACAACAGCCACAGCAAACATTCCATTATAGATAGTCATAGATATAGTTAGACCACATTTTTTATCCATTTATCTATCAGTGGTCACTTGGTTTGCTTTCACCTTTTGACCAACGCAAATAACTTCTTCTATGAACATCAGTGCACACATATACGCTTCAGTCCCTGCTTTCAATTATTTTGGGGACTTAGAGATGGAATTGCTGGAATATAAGCTAATTCTAGTTGTAATTTTTTAAGAAAATGCCATACTGTTTTACATATCAACTATACTATTTTACATTCCCACGAACGATGCGCAAGAGTTCTAATTTCTCTACATTCTCAGCAACATTTTTTTCCTGCTTTTTGCTTTTGGTAGTAGTAGAAATCTTTTTTCTTTTCTTTCTCTCTCTGTGTCTATGTTATTTTTTTTTTCTTTGTAGCAGCAGTCTTAATGGGTATGAAATGGAATATCATTGTAATTTTGACTTGTGATTACTACTGTTGAACATGTTTTGATATGCTCATTGGTTATATTTATATTTTCTTTGCAGAAATGATTGTTAATATTCTTTGTCAATTGTTTTTTTTTTTTGTATTGTTGAGTTGTATACGTTCTTTATGTATTCTGGATACTACTCTCTTACTAGATATATGCTTTGCAGATATTTTCTCACATTCCATGAGTTTTCTTTTAACCCTGTTGATAGTCATGTGAGGCACCAAAATTTTAAACTTCGATATAGTTCGATTTACCTATTTTTTTCTTTGGTTGCCTGTGCTTTCAGTGCCATAGCCAAGAAATAATCACTACATTGAATGTCACGAAGATTTCCTCCTCAGTTCTGTTCTAAGAATTTTATAGTTTTAGCTCTTACTTTTAAGCCTGTTATCTATTTTGAGTTATTTTTTTGTATATGGCATAAGATTTGGTCCAACTTCAGTTGTTTTTTTGACATTTTGATATAAACATGTATAACATAGTATAATGTGTATGTGCTAAGTTGCTTCAGTCATGTCTGACTCTTTGGGACCCTGTGGACTGTAGCCCACCAGGCTCCTCTGTCCATGGAATTCTCTAGGCAAGAATACTGGAGTGGGTTGTCATGCCCTCCTCTAGGGCATCTTCCCAACCCAGGGAGCAAACACATGTCTCTTATGCCTCCTAAATTGACAGCTGGGTTCTTTACCACTAGTGCTGAGAAGCCCAATATAGTATAATACATGTATTACATACACTAAATGTAGTATAGTATATATTATCTACTTCCATTCTTTCATCCACATTTTTATCAGAGTAATCTTTAAAAATTTTAAATCTACTCACACTATTCCCATGATTAAAAATTCTCTGATGTACTCTTCCTATAGGAAGAAGGTTAATGTATTTAAGATAATAAATAAGATGTTCACTATTAAGACCTAGTCTCATTCACCCATATACACTCACACACCATTAATATATGATATTTGTCTATTATCTCTCTGTATTTGGTAATACTGCCCCTTCCCCCAGAATACTATCTCTGTCATCTTCCAGTTCATACTTTAGGCAGAAAGTCCTTCCTTATAACTCACCACTCTTTAAGCTCTATAAGTAAGATAGGGTCCATTTCATGTGCACCATTAAACCTGATACCTATTTCTTACAATGATCTCATAAGTTATTATATATTAATAATGCTTGTCTGTCACTTTTGCACTGCTACACCATGAGCTTCCCTTGGGAAAAGACTATGCTTTGCTCATCTTTATACCCCCTATACCTTAGCATGTTAGGCTTAATATTAAATATGTGGCTGATTAAAGTGGAATCTTGAGGAGTATGTCATTTTTGAGATGAGCTGGGGTGAAAGAGGTTAGAAAGGAGGATAATGGAGGAACCATTGGCAAGGCTGGAATTTCTTAGGAAGGGCAGAGGTTCAGACTAAAGAGCATTTAAGAGCCAGCTCAGTGTCTGTGAGTGAGGAATCTGGGTAAAGGCAAGAGAATGGATATATGTTTGGGGTCAGGGAAGCTTTGAAAAGGGTCATCTGACTTTGGACATCATGTCAGGAATATCTAGGAAAATAAAGTATTCTTTTCTGGGCTAAATGCCAAGCAAGAATACCATTTTAAAAGAGGTATGACAACCTCCTTATTAGGAAACAAAAATCATTCTCAGCAGCAGTTGGTCAGCAGCAGCCATAGATGTATTACCTGTAAGACAATGCAATTATGATTATAGGAAAAAAATAAATCCTGACTCAGCCTTGAGAGAACCTGGAACAAAGGACACACTGCACTCGGGCACTCACCAACTATTGGGTCTGAGCCTGTGTGTGAGCCTATCCCCTATGATAATGCACACAGTAGGACTGAAATCACAAAAGAAAAAAACACTATGAGCGAGAAAGTAGTTTTTTCATATGATATAATCCAGTACTTATCTAAAGCTATAATTATGTTGGATATATACCAAATATTTTTCTCATAAACTAAGCACAATGCCTCAGTTCAGATTACATTTTTTCTCATTTATTGAAATAGAAGATATTTTGTGTTGCTTTGTTTATACGGAGGACTGAAATAATTATCTACCTAATTTCAGATATTTTATAGTATGCTCACATTAGTTTTAATTTGTGACTATGAAATTTTACATGATTATATCTAAGAATATCATTCCTTCTATATCTTTGTTAGCTGATAAAAAGTATATTCTTTTTTACTTGGGTCAAGGACTGTATAGAACTTACAACTTATCATTATACTTGAAATCTGATTCCAAAATGAAGTAAGCACTGAAAAATAGAAAAATCATGCCATTGCCTTCACTGTAAATTTGATTGGAATAATAAAATCAAATAACAATATTATTGGATTTTAGGTCAAGAATCCAATTTCTTTCATTTATCAAATCCTATAAAAACTTCAAAAAATGCCATTCTTCCTTAGACTACCTCCTTTATACTTGAAATACTTCCAAAAATTCATGTTAGTGTATCATTAGTCTTCTAAAAACATAGAACTATGGCATTGATATTATCAACATGTTGATAATAATAATATTCACAAGAGCATGAGCATATCTGCAAGATCCTCATTTTTTTTAATGATTTCAAGCTACTTAATAGCAAGTATTTATTTTAGTTGTTGTAAAATTGAGATGTCATGTTTTAAGGATTGCTTATGCATTCATGCCTATATCCCTCTCTTCAAAGAACATTATTTTGTTTACACAATGCATTAAGCAGTTTATTAGAAATTGGGGAAAACAACCTTCCCAGGTTGCTCTAGTGGTAAAGAACCTGCCTGCCAATGCAGGGGACATAAGATATGTGGGTTCTATCCCTGGGTCAGGAAGATCCCCTGGAGGAAAAAATGGGAAGCCCCTTCAGTATTCTTGCCTGGAGAATCCCATGGACAGAGGAGCCTGGCAGGCTACAGGGAAAATGGCAATTTGAGAGCCTAGAAATATTGTCTAATAATTCTATGATAAATATAAACAAAACTTTTTTTTTTCTTTTTGGTTGATAATATGGGAAAACAAATCTACCTAGATAGCATATTAAAAATCAGAGACATCACTTTGTCAACAAAGGTCCTTCTAGTCAAGGCTATGGTTTTTCTGGTGGTCATGTATGGATGTGAGAGTTGGACTGTGAAGAAAGCTGAGCACAGAAGAATTGATGCTTTTGAACTGTGGTGTTGGAGAAGACTCTTGAGAGTCCCTTGGACTGCAAAGAGATCCAACCAGTCCATCCTAAAGGAGATCGGACCTGGGTGTTCATTGGAAGGACTGATGCTGAAGCTGAAACTCCAACACTTTGGCCACCTCATGAGAAGAGTTGACTCATTGGAAAAGACCCTGATGCTGGGAGGGATTGGGGGCAGGAGGAGAAGGGGACAACAGAGGATGTGATGGCTGGATGGCATCACCGACTCGATAGGCATGAGTTTGAGTAAACTCCGGGAGTTGGTGATGGACAGGGAGGCCTGGCATGCTGCGATTCATGGGGTCGCAAAGAGTCGGACACGACTGAGCGACTGAACTGAACTGAACTGAACTGAATCTACTGATGGTAGGAAAAGGATAGAAGAACACAAAAGGAACTTTGTCTAGCTGTCTTCTGAGCTACATCTTCAATTAATAGTAATTATTAGTAGTTTGGGAATTTTGTAACAATTCTGTGCTTTCTATGACCTTAATATTTCTTTTTCTTTCTTTCTTTTTAAATCTTGAAGACATCAATGATACTCTTTTGGCCTCTTTATTTCCACACTGAAAAATCAGATAATTGTATAAGTATCTTATCATTGAGTACTCCATTGATCAAATTGTTTTAATTCATTTCTTTAAAATTCCCTTCAGTGATCCTTATTTTTAGTTTCTCTAGAAATACATTGTTAAAGCAGTTCAAATTTTAAGGTTTTAATGGAAGAAATAGATGTCACCATCATGAGTACTGAAAGGACAGAATCTCTTATGAACTGTCTGACCTCTATGGGTAAATGGTTTTGGAAGGCCTGGGTCACACGTGATTAAAATTTCATGTATATATCTGTACTCACCTGTCAATTTCTATGGGTGGCTGTTTAACGTAAATTCCACTTCATTCTTCCGATATGATATTCTGAAATTTAATAATGCAAATAATGTAGCTATTTATTTTTGTAGTATATATAGAGTATTTTCTATGCATCAGTGCAGAATGTTGAATGAAGCTATTGAAAATTGACATACATTGTATGACAAGATACTTTAATCTGGTTTTACTTACAGATGACAGAGTGGAGTGAGAGTATCATAATAATAAGCAAAATTAAGCAAATTCATTATACAGTCTTTCATATACTACAGGTAAGTGACCTAACAGGCATTGAGCATTTCTGATATGCCAAAACCAGATGTTCTGCAAAATTATTTCATTTTATCCTTACAAAAATACCTGTAAAATTATCTATTACCCTTATTTTGCAAAAGAGGAAACATACATAGGAAAGTTAAACAACCAGATAATCAAGGTTATAATGCTAACTAAATTTTTTGGCTATAAACTCCATAATGATTCTGCTATAGCATATAACACCTAATTAATAAGCTGACTTCTCTAATTAACGTGAAATTAGTGAACTATTCATAAATAAATATTTAGATTTAAATAGATCAGGAATAACTCTGAAACTATAGTAAATATCATAGAATCTCACTTTTGTTCTGGAAAACCCTATTGTATCTTACATTATCTTGTGACATGATGCACACTATAAATAAAGAAGTACAATATTAATTATAATTGTAAGATATTTTTATAGAAATCCAGGCAACTATATTTTATGACAGTGATATCTCACATGCCCTATAGTTTAAGTAACATTGGCTATAATAAATTGAGTGAGGTTCCCTCCTACCACACCAAAGACCTCTACATCCCTGGAACTAGAACCTTGCAGATGAATTCCTAATGGAGATTCCAGGAGAAACATTTCTTGTGTCCTCCCAGAGATTGACCACATTCCTTGGTACACCAGAACACTCCAACCTCTGCCTCCCTCCTAACATTGGCCCTACCATCAGCTTGATGGTTTATGGCTGCTATAGGAAATGAAAACTTCTTGGGAATAGTTTCCAGTCATTTTTTTTTATACTAAATATTGGATAATCTTTAGAAGTTAACTTGAAGTCTAATTATTTTGTTATAATTTGTAATAGGTTGAGAACTAAATGAAAATGTATGAAACAGCTGACCTGTTTTATATTTAATTGACACTATTGTCAAAGACTAATTATGCTCTGTAAGTACCAATCCCAGAGTTTGGAACTAAGTAACTTATATGAAACTACTCATTGATATGGTTATCCAGTGCACTGAAGATTTAATTGAGATATTTAACTATATGTATTCATTAGAAAAGATCAAAAAAGGACCCTGGTAACTACAGAATAAATATTTAAAATTTTCTGGGAAAACTTAAACAATATGTAAAATTATTGAGTAGAAACATTAAGATTGTTAGAAATTCAACATGGGTTTATAAGAATAAATTATTTCTAATATAATAGAATTCTTTGGGAAAATAAATTTTCATGTATACACTCAGTGTCTATGATAATATTCTTGTAATTCAAAATTCTTGTTTTGCAATGTTTCCAAAAGCTATTTCACTAAGAATAAATCATTTTATAAAGGAGTACAAATTTTGAGAAATGAAGTAGGTCAGTCAAGTGCAGCTCTTTGTGATCCCATGGACTGTAACCTAGCAGGCTCCTCCATCCCTGGCATTTTCCAGACAAGAGTACTGGAGTAGTTTGCCATTTCCTTCTCCAGGGGATTTTCCTGACCCGGGGATTGAACCCAGGTCTCCTGCATTACAGGCAGATGCTTTACCCTCTGAGCCACCAGGGAAGCCATTTATATTGTTTTCTAAGTGGAAAACTTACAATAAAGAAGGAAATATAACCTGCTAGGAAGATGGAGTAGCCAGATTTACATAGAGTTGGTGAGGAGACCCCTTACACAGCATCTATAAGAATGGATTTTCAGATTTGAAGAAAATTACTAAATAGTGAAACATCAAATCAATTGGTCAAAAAAGTAAATAAACAGAGAGGATTACTCTGTTACCAGGCAATACATAAATTGTCAGAAACATTATAAACTTAAAACTCTTTGCTATAACAGTTATTAATAAAAACCAGCTTGAGAAACATTAAGCAGTGTCTGGCATATAAAACGCATTGATAAATGTAAAGGAATCAAGAACTTTTAAAAATCAAGAGTAGACTGGGCCTTCCTTGGTGTTACAGTGGATAAGAATCCGCCTGCCAATGCAGGGAACACAGGTTCAGTCCCTGGTTCAGGAAAATTCTATATGCTTGGAGCAATTAAACCCACAAGCCACAGCTAATGAGCCCTGTACTACAACTACTGAAGTCTGTGCACCCTAGAGTCTGCACACCGCCACGACTGAACTTATGTGCTGCAACTGCTGAGCTTTTTGCACCAAGAGCCTGTACTCCACAATGAGAAGCTCGTGCACTGTAACAAAGAGTAGCCTCTGCTTGCTGCAACTAGAGAAAGCCCACACAAAGCAATGAAGACACAGTGCAACCAAAAGTAAAATTAAATAATTATTTTTTTAAAAACTGTAGACTGGTTAAAGGTACCAAAGAGATCCACTAAAACTAAACCAAAGTTATCAAATCTGCAAATAGCAATTATTGCATATACAGGTACAGATTAGGCCAGAAAAGTAGAGGCCCAAGTGTTTATTATGACGAATATGTATTTTTCTGCTTATAATTAATACCCCATTAACTTATTTAATTTTCTGTGATTTGTAGTTCTATTTCTACATTGCATCTTAACTGATTTTGAGATGTATATGTATGACAACTTCAAAAGATTAATACAAAGAGCTGTTTCTTGAAAAAATTACATGACAAAATACATCATCAATTCTCCTAAAAATGTAGGCAATTAACTCAAACTGAAAGAGTGAAAAAAGGGAAGAAAATTAGAAAAGGTGGTGCCAAAGGAGCTTCCTGGCAAGCCTCTCAATCATCTTCAATTTCCCTGTGGGATTGTATTAAAAAATATGATCTGCTAAACCAAGAAGTGTGATTCTTATTAGGTAAAAGTTTTGCTAGTAATTTTATCATCCATTCAACATCTTCTCCAAACAATTGTCAGAAATTGGCTAATATTGTTGACTTATAGCAACAATTTAGAACTTCAGTTCAGTTACCCAGTTGTGTCCAACTCTTTGCTACCCCATGGACTGCAGAATTGTCATAAGTTACAGTACACCGTAAAATCACATTTAGCAGTAGTGCATTTTTGAATTTTTATTTTTAAAGTATATTTATAACATGACAAAATATATTTAGGCAATTTCTAAAAACTGAGAAACATCAGAGTGAAGAATTTGTTTACTCTTCCAGGAGGAAAACTAGTGATTTAAATATTTGAAATTTATAAGTGTGGGGTTCTGAGGTGGCACTAGTGGTAAAGAATCCACCTGCCAATGAAGGAAATGCAAGAGACTCAGGTTTGATCCCTGATTTGGGAAGCTCCCCTGGAGTAGGAAATGGCACCCTACTCCAGTATTCTTGCCTGGAAAATTCCATGGGCTGAGGAGCCTGGCAGGCTACAGTACATGGGGCCACAAATAGTTGGACATGACTGAGCACACATTTATAAATAAGATATAATTGTCTATATTTTCCAAAAGTTAGAAATCTAAGAATGATTAAGACACATTCGTTCAACAAGCATGTGTATTTAACCTAAAATATATTAAACACTCTGCTTCATTTAGGAATTAATATACAACTAAATGCATAGCTTCTAGTCCTAAGATTTCAATCTAAGTTCAGTTCAGTCACTCAGTCATGTCCCACTCTTTGCAACCCCATGGACTGCAGCACACCAGGCTTCCCTGTCCATCACCAACTCCTGGAGCCTGCTCAAACTCATGTTCATTGAGTCAGTGATGCCATCCAACCATCACATCCTCTGTCGTCCCCCTTTTCCTCCTTCTTTCAATCTTTCCTAGCATCAGGGGTTTTTCCAGTAGTCAGTTCTTTGTGTCAGGTGGCCAAAGTATTGGAGTTTCAGCTTCAGCATCAGTCCTTCCAATGAATATTCAGGACTGATTTCCTTTAGGATGGACTGGTTGGATCTCCTTGCAGTCCAAGGGACTCTCAAGAGTCTTCTCCAACACCACACTTCAAAAGCATCAATTCTTCAGCACTCAGTTTTCTTTATAGTTCAGCTCTCACGTCCGTACATGACCACAGGAAAAAACCATCGCTTTGACTAGACGGCCCTTTTGTTGGCAAAGTAATGTCTCTGCTTTTTAATATGCTGTCTAGGTTGGTTAGTTTCTTCCAAGTTGCAAACAGACTAGTGGGACTTGATTACAGAACTTCCGCAGGGAAGTCAACAAGGAAGTCTGAGTCAGACTTGCCTATGATTGTCCAGGAGTCTCTGGTGGAGGCCTGGGCTGACAGTTTGACCTCAGGCCAAACAAGAGGGAGGGAACACACCCCCGCCCATCAACAGAAAATTGGATTAAAGATTTACGAGGCATGGCCCCACCCATCAGATGGAGATCTGAAGCTTCCACAAGCCTCTTATCCTTCTCCATCAGAGGGCAGACAGAATTAAAACCACAATCACAGAAAGCTAACCAAACTGATCACATGGACCACAGCCTTGTCTAATTCAATGAAACTATAGGCCATGCCATGTAGGACCACCCAAAATGGACGGGTCATGGTGGAGAATTCTACTGGAGAAGGCAATTACAAACCAGTTCAGTATTCTTGCCTTGAGAACCCCATGAACAGCATGAAAAGGCAAAAAGGATTCCAATCTAGTGGGGACCTTAAAATGAGCATGAGTCTATTGAATCTATTAATCTATCAACACAACTTATAATAATTATTGTGTTGATATCTGTATTTCTTGTTTTTATGGTAAATGACATTGTGTTTTTATCAAAGTGCACACAAGTAAATTTTAAAACATTTTAATCATTTCTGAACATAAATACTAATTTGGTTAATAATTACTGAGTGTTTTCCAAGTGCCAGAAACTATACTAAGCATTTAAATTCACTGTACAGTTGTGAGTATTAAATAAGCAGGCAATCCAATAACAAAGGGAGCTATTATTATCCTCACTTACCATTAAACATCTTGGAGACAGTAAATAACTTTTCAAGTTCACAAAGAAATTAATTGGCAAAGTCAATGCTGAAACTCACATCTGCCTGCCCCAAATGTTCAGCTTTTATATACTTCATTATACTGATATCAAATTTTATTTTATATTTTTATCATCCTGCCTACACAAAGCTTATGTTAAGATGTCCCTTTCTGCAGCTTAGAATGTAATTTTACATTGATGAAGGCAATAGAATCAATGAACTGTCAATGAGGATTTTGCCCAAAATCCCCAACTGTGTATAAATTTATACTGTTCTTTCTTGTGTCATCAGTTAACATTCTCTTTGTGGTCAAGGGAATAAGTTGGAAGCTTATATTAATTGAGTTTAATTATTCTGTCTATGCTATTGAAGAGTGGTAAGTTAACTATGCTAGAGATAAAACTCAAGACTTTAATTATAGTAACATCATGCTTTAGTCTATAATACTTTTTAGTATAAACACTTACTGTAATTAAGAGATAGTTTCTTCCAAAACTAGCTTAATCTGATTCTACTTGAATTAATCATAAAATGTATATACTTAGCATACTGAAAATGTTATCTGACCATGAATCAAGGATAAAGTGCTTGGGGTATACGTGTATAGAGGATCACCATTCATGTATCATCATTTTCTTCAAATCAACCCTGTATTCCTTGCTAATATTTTTTTAAATGTTAGAAATATAAATTTTGAGAATTTGCATAATTCCTATGTCAAATATCCATATCAAGGAAAGTTTGGTATATTTTCAAAACTCTTAAAAGCTGAACTTGTTTAAATAAGCATACTTTATTCAAGACACTAAAGTTGCCTAAAAATGTAAAAAAAAAGTCAGATATTTTTAGTGAGTTAAATATTCATGATTTTAAAATTAAATGTTCAGTTTTAATTGCTTTATACTCTAAAGGGATTTTAATAACCTGTACATCACTTAGTATGTTTTCACATTTTGTAAGTCAGTCATAAAGACAGAAATGTGACTATATCTTGGTACTGTGTATCGAAATAATTCAAAATCTTGCTAGAAAGTATATGTGCCTCTAAACCATCAGTGAATTATAAAAGAAAACGTTAAAGTGTCCTTCATCTGTTAGAGAACCACTATACTGATGGTTTCCAAACCTTTAGATTTCATCTAGACTATTCAATTTGCAGCACTCTGAAATAAACAAGTCATAATTTACTACCTACTCTATTAGACAGTATTTGTGATTTTTTTTCTTTAAAACTTCGTTGATTTTTTTCAATTTTTAATAGCTACAATGTATTTTTTTTCCTCTTAACCAGGTTTTTGAGTCTCTAGAATTTACATGAAGTATTTATATATTCTGTCATGACTTGTCTGTCTCTTCCCACACCTGTCACTTGTCTGATTAGATGAACAGATGACTTTGTCTTCTCCATTACCTTCTAGAATAACATCAATTTCTCCTAGAATAACCTGGTGGGTTTGCATCAACCTGAACCGTGTTCTCTTCTGCACTCAACTGCTTTTCCCCAATTTTCTCTTTTTCATTTTTGTGTTCTCTGTATGGAGTCTATTCTTTCTATGAAGACTTTACTTATTCCCTGAAATTGACTCACGTCTAAATAATTTAAAACCCTTCTTCTTTTCTTCTAAAATTGAAACTTTGAAACTAACAGAAAGAAGTAAGATTCTCTTGAAAAACAATACTCTAATTCATATGAGAAAAGGAAAGAGAGAAGGAGGAAAATTCAGGGCAGAGAAATTTCTTCTATGATTTTATAAAAGAACAAAGATCTCAATTTTATATATATGAATGTAATATATTCATTTGTTATGGCTTATAGTTCCTGAAGAAGAGTATAACTTAAAATACCAAAATATAAATAATATATTATCTGCTCTAATTAGAAGCAAAATTGTATATACTAATATACTTTTTTTCTTCAAATATTCTTTTCCCATTCGTCTCTTCTAATAATTGTTTTTTCAGTTTATAATATCTTTTGTCTTTCTTGATTTTTAAAAATTTTATCATAAACTATGTTTAATTTAAAAAAAAAACTATCTTTTCTAAGTCATTAACAGAGTAGTTAAATAAAAGATTTCAAACAAAATCACAGGAGCAGACCAACCAGAATTTAGAATTGATTGTTTTTCTCTGTAACCACTTCATATTTAACTTTGCTGCCATCCATCATCACAAATGACAATTTATGAATTATTATAAAGTAGATTTGGAAATAATATTCTTAGAATGGTTGTCATGATCAAAATACAAACATATACACACACATTAGTAGAACAAAAATCATTTCAAAACTAGGAACTCACTTTCTCATGATTTTATAATTTTTATCAGATTAAATTATCAAAGTGATCTACATTTAAATGTCATCAATTTTACAGGTAATATGAGACTATGAAAATAATTTTCGTGTGATTAAAATTTATCCTGTGAATAATTTCCATAAATATAGCCATTATACCATAATTGTAATTTTATAGTTTATTGAATTCCTATATGAGAGAAATCAATATTTGATAAGACATGGAAATAAATATGCTTTAAAAAACTATATGATATTCCTATTTATGTCAAGAACATTCTGAAGCATTTAACTAAACTATCAATACTAGCCATGGTCTGTAATTAGACAAGTGTGGTTTGCCCTTTGAATTGCTCACCATCTACTGGAGAAATATTTTTATATTAATTTTGCAATAACATGACTCTTCCCTCAGCTCCCATGACATATATCACCTGATTCTATATAAGCTAAATGGTTTTTGCCATAAGGTCAATTGCCAGAGGAATTGCCTATGATTTATTTCTTCTTGTCAAGGAAAGAAGAAATAGGATACAAATAAGAGAGGAAAGGAAAAGGAAAAATGTAAGTTTCAGTCATATAAGAACACTCCCACTTCATACTATAACCTCTGGTATAGGCTAAAGTGTATATTGAAAATCTATGGGGATTAGCGATACATAATGCTGAGTCCTTGTGAGCTAAATGTTTTTGGAATCAAGGTCAATTGTTTCTCTTGCTCCCCTATTTTAAAATGTTACTATTTCATCCTAAAGAGATGGATGTTCACATCAGGAGCTCAGCTCGTCTGTGAGAAAGAGGAGAGCTACCAGGTGTTGGAGTAGCCAATTACAGCAACAAGTCAAAAATGAAAGATAATCTTTAATCACCACTGCCAAGGTACAAACAAGAATCTAAAAACAAAGGGAGTGCTAATTTCCCTACTTCCATTTTACTCCATGGAATGGTATGTAGGTTGAGGGTCAGTGGATCATCCCACTGTTGAGGGAGCCCCAAACAAAAGGCTTCAGCAGGTTTCTGGACCCTGGGGCAGGGGCAGTGGGAGGTCAGGAGGAAAGGCTAGGAGTGGAAAAGAACTGAGTCAGAGTGGGGAAAACCGGCTTCAAGTATGCCCCTCCTTCTCCCATAAGGAGGCCTCAGTGGGAGGTGTTTGAAGAGAACGCTTGCCCAAGGTCTTAGAGAGACCCAGGAATGAAGGCGCAGGGGCCTGAAAGGCAAATACACCACCAGCATGACTGGCAAAGTGCCCTCAGCCATGCACTGAGCCTGGCGTGGGGACAGCAGCCTTTCTTTGTGAGGCCTGACAGGAAAAGCCTTTGTAACTGTCTGTGCTTGGGCCTGAAAAATCACATAGGTTTTTAAGCAGGAGCCAGACCCCTCAGCTTACATTACAATACTCCCATCAGTAACTGTGAGAATCACTGTGGAGAACCTGCGTTAGCACTGTAGAAAAGTGGCTGATAGTCTGCTTTAGATGCTTCTCCAAATAGTTTTTTACAACAGTGGGTCAAGGCTTAATCCTTACAGATTGAAAAGAGCAATTAAACAGAGCTAGTGGTAAAGAACCTGCCTGCCAACAAAGGAGACCTAAAAGAGAAAGGTTGGATCCCTGGGTTGGGAGATCCCCTGGAGGAGGGCATGGCAACCCGCTCCTGTAGTCTTGCCTGGAGAATCCCATGGACAGAGGAGCCTGGCAGCCTACAGTCCATAAGAAAGCCGATTAAGACAGGACCGAGGGGACTTAGCAGGCATGCACGCACCAACTAAGTTGCATTGTTGTGTGTGTTCCCTGATGCGTAGGCCTCTCTTTCAGTACTCTGGAAAATCTAGGACTCTCAGTAATTATAGCATATTGCCTCCCAAATTTCGAGAGAAAGATGAGAGCAGGAGGGAAAGGAAAAAGACCTAGGAGATGTGAAAGTGAATTCAGCAGGCTGCTTAGTGGTGATATGAGGGTTATGTAATAAAGTATTTCAAGTTTATCTTAAGAGAGGACAGGGAGAGCCATGACATTGAGATGAGTTTTAATCCCAGAAGAGAGATGATGGTGGAAGGAGGCTTCTGTACCGATAAAAAGAAATTTCAAATGAGTGCCCCTGAATGCAGGAAAGGTAGCACAGGATTGCTTCCTTCTTCCTTCTAAAATTTTGTGAGGTCCAGAGGAAATCCATTCAACACGGGGTCAATTGTTTATCTCTTAGGCTCAAGCTCTTGACCTGGCAGGTGGAGCATCATTCATCAAGACAAGAGTCCTTGAGAATGAGGATAGTTCTAAGTGCTGATTATGTATGCTTGTTTCTAACTATATCTCCTGGTTCCAATAGCTCTGCACGTGGAATGTCTGAAACAGAACAGGGGATCTTCAGGCTCCTGGATTCTAGAAGAAAGGCGCCATCTAGATGGCCAAGCCATCATCTAAGGCAAGCCAGTACAAATTTGACTGATAAACTCTGTTTGGAGGAAGGAGGGGCAGGGGAATAGTCTATAAGAGCCAATGAACCTTAATCCGAACTTGGAGGACGGTGCCTACCTACACCATAAGGTTGTGTAGGTGAATGACTCAGGATTGATTGGGAAGCAGCTTGTCTTCCCTGGGGAATCTCCACTGACAGATGTTGTTAAGTTACAGAGAAAAGACATCCAGAAATGAAATGAGCCTGAGGGATTTTTTTTTTTTTTTAATAATGTTTCCACAGAAAATCAGGTTAAAGTATAAATTAGTTTCATATTATATTTACAATAATTGGAACAATACATTTAGCTTCATATTGACTCTAACATAAATACATGCTTAAAATTATTTAAAATCAAGTTTTATGAGATAATTTAAATGGTTTTAAAAGATTAGAATCTTGTATTTATTTTAACGGTCAGGTGCTTCATGCTACAAAAGTGGATCTTTACATAATGGTCTGAAAAGCTATTATTCCAGTGTATTTAGTCATTGCCAGATTAGCATTATGACTAACTATAGGAGATGAACACTGATACCTCATAGATTTATGTATTCAGGCAAACTCAAGTCCTAGTACCAGAGTCCTATTCACTTCCTTTACAGAAATAAGTATCTGCCTATTTGCAGCCTTTGACTAAGTTTATCTCAAAGAAATGCATGTGATATAATTTCACCTTTTCTTTCTCTATTTTGTTTTTTTTTTTTATCCTGTATTATGTAAAGTTCAAGTAAATTGGATATTATGTAAAAATATGAAAAAGGTTCGATATACTTGTCAGTGGCTTAAAGTTTTGGTTTTTGATGATGCTATTTCTCCATTTTATTTTCTTTATTTTTTACGTCACCACACAATTGTCTTAGTTCCCCAACCAGGGATGGAGGCTGTGGCCCATACAGTGGAAATGCAGATTCTTAACCACTGGACTGCTAGGCTTAAACTTTTTTGAAGAAATATTGTCATATTGTCATTGTGTGTGGTCAGTTGTGTCTGACTCTTTGCAACCCCATGGACTGTAGCCGTCCAGGCTTCTCTGTCCATGGGATCCCCCAAGCAAAAATACCTGAGCAGGTTGCCATTTCCTACTTCAGGGGATCTTCCTGATCCAGGGATCAAACCTGTATCTCTTGTGTCTCCTGTATTGATAGACAGGTTCTTTACCACTAGCACCATCTGGTAAGCCTAAAGTATAAGATACACAAAATGATATATAGAAAAATGAATACAATTATATTTACAGAAGTTATCAGAGCTTTTAGACTCAAAAATTCCAGGAATGGCTCTAAACTTGAGTAAAACAGGTGAAATAAATATAGCAAAATAAGTTTCAATTGTTGAATGGCCTAAACTTTAAATGCAAAATTGTAAAATAACAGAAATATACAAATTTTTCTAATTTTTCTGAACATGACTCCAAAACCAAAGAACATGAAGAAAATAAACTACATATAAATTTAAAATATTCCATATCTGAGAAATGGTAAATTAAATTTAGAGGCAGCTGGAGAAATACTTGATCACAACATGCACTAATCATATAAATTGTATAATGTTTGCTTCTGTGATACATAAAGAATTTCCGCAAATTAGTGAAAAAAGGAACATCTTAATAACAAAGTGTATAAATTATATAGATAGTCTATTCCTAAGGAAGAATATATAAAACAATTTCAAATTTTCAAATTTAAGTTTTCAAAAAAATAAAATAGAGTGGAGACATTTCTTTTTCTATTATACTACAATATGTGTATACACACACACACACTCACACACATACACACGATGCTGAGAACAGTTCAGGTAAAGGCCCAGGTTCATATACAGGCATAGCGACATAAATACCAGTATAGGCAAAAAAAAAAAGAAGTTTGCACTTTTGTATGTACAATTTCAAGAACATATTGTAAAAATATAAATTAAATGTGGACAAAGGCTTAAATCTAAAGCTTTCTTATCTTAATATTATTTATTTTAACAAAGATTTACAAATATCTTTAACAAATTTGAGGCACTCTTTTAAACAAATCACAGTATTTCAGAATAATGAGAATTTAAAAGTGATATTGCAGATTCATTCTCCTTACATAGAATATCTTATTAACTTACTTTACATGTGTTTTTACATGAAGACATATCATAATAAATAATGATAAATTTATCTATAAAAATGACTCACACTGAATATTATCAGTATTTTTTATGACTAGTAGAATTGTACTAATTTTGATCTTAATTCTGTGTTTCATCATTTTTCTACCACAACATATCTTCCTTTTAGAACAAAATGTGTTTAGTTCCAAACAACAATAGAAGTATTTAGTGCAGGTTATCCTCATAAGGATTTTTAAATATATGGATAAATATTCATTGAATTGCTAGTTTTACATCAAATGGTACCAGGGAAATATTTTTTTTTTCAAATTGTGTAACAGGAGAAATATTATACTTAGAATTTAATTTTTGAAACTCTAGGCATTTGATAATAATTAAATCATGTGGAGATAAGCTAACACATAAAAACTTACACTAATTATAATCAATAGCTGTTGTTTAGTCTCCAAGTTGTGTTGGACTCTTTCGTGACATACACACCGAAGACCCTCAGGCTTGTTCTGTCGGTGGAGTTTCCCAGGCAAGAATACTGGAGTGGGTTGCCATTATCTTCTCCAGGGTATTCTCCCAAACCTGGGATCGAACCCATGTCTCCTGCCTCGGCAGGCAGCTCCTTTACCAGAGCCACCTTGGAAATACATGTACACAGCTGCGGGAGACACACATGCTATCACTCTTGTGTTGCAAATAGAGATGAGTTTACCATACATGCTGGCTATATAGCTAGGATGGCTTTCTTGCCATTGATAATTATGGTTATTAGCTGTCCTTGATAACTTGCTATCCAAAGTGACTTTTTTGGCTTTGAGAGTACAAATGGGAGGGAAAAACAGGGAAGTGGCTGTTAAAATAAATTGTAATCACATATAATTAAAGAAGATAGATTATTGAGTCTATTGAAATAATCCAAATGAGGTAATGTGATTTCAATATAATATCTTCTGTATTGAATATTAATCATATTTTACCATTTATAAAATTATTTTATTGAAATTCAATTTTTCCCATGAGCAAAAGATAAAGGTTGAGATGCTCTGTTCTAGCAATATACATTTTTAATCTATTTTCCATTTCTCAAATTTTGTATAGGAAAATATTTTTAAAAGTTCTTTAAAGGAATCATAAAGGAAAAATGACTTAGGTGTTCATCTAAGGGGAAAAAAAAGCACCACTGTGCCTGCTAAAGCTTTCAATATTATTTCTTAATGTACTTTTGCCCTACTTATCTTGATTAATCATATTTCAGATACAATATTACTTCATTGATTTATAATAAAACTTTACATGTTAGAGAGCATAAAATTTATTCTCTATGTATCCTGAAGTAATGTAAATATCTCATTATTTATCTGACTTCTAGGAGCATACAAATCCAAGTTTGGTCAGAAAGATCTCCATTTTACATGTGTTGGAATAGTTTGGACCATATAATTTGGAAATTATCCTTTATGTTTTCATTTTTAATTGTTGTAGCATTAACAGTTGCATTAAAGTAAGCCAAAATGAACTTTGTAGAACTCCACTTTGAAAACATTAGCTTCTTCAGTGGCATTTTCCAGTGTTTCAGTTTAACACTTACTTATATCTATAAGTATAGTTATATAATCTTATAGATATAACTATATATAACTCTGCATGCATGCATGCTAAGCTGTTTTCAGTCGTGTCTGACTCTGTGACCCTATGGACTGTAGCCTATCAGTTTCCTCTGTCTACGGAATTCTACAGGTGAGAATACTGGAGTGGGTTGCCATGCCCTCATCCAGGATATATAACTATATGTATAGTTATACAGCTATATATTAATAACTATATACAACTATATAGATATATCCTAATATAAGTATAATATGGTAATCTTATAGATATAACTATCTATAAGACTAGGACAATTCTCTCCTTATGTGAGCCTTTTCATAGAAATATCACCAAATGTTACCTTAGGAAATATAGCCTGTTAGGCTGCTTATTAGTAAAACAAAATTTAGACATGTATAAAGAAAAGATAGTTTGGCTAATAGTTTTTTAAAATCCAGTGTAAGTTAATAAATATGAATTTACTTGACATAGATATAATTGTATTATATTTTTAAAACCTGTTCAATTTTCAAGACTTTGCTGGTTGATGATAAATTAGTCAACCCTACCTATGACCATCATCAAAAGCATTGATTGTTTATTATACCCCAAGTTCTGTGTGAGTAAAAATCTCTCATAAATCTATGAATGCTCTTTGACAATTAAATATCAAAATGCCCACAACTCTTTTATTATCAAACCATTAAAATTCTTGACATGATGTTATCTGTAGTTAGAACTCTAACTTATTTATTCAAATTTTTCTTATTTACTCTTTTATAAACTTAAAACATAACTTTTTATAGCTTTTTACATTACTTGGCAAATACACTAAAGGTTTTGTGTTGCCTGGTTTTTTTGTATGATGGATGAAAATGTACCCAGCTCACTAGCTTTTTTGTTTTTGTATGTCTTTAAATACGAGGATACAGTCAAGATATCTCATTGCTTCAATTGAGTTGTTATATTTAAAAAGTTTTTATTAGAGTTGCTTTCATTAATTTATTGTTTCATCATTTGTTGCAAATGAAAAGTGAAGAGATAGGAAGATAGATCCCAAGGACAAGAGGAGAAAAACAAAGAGAACAAAGATAAACAGATTCTGATTACACTAAACAGATCTTTCTACATATTCAGATGGACTTTGTTTAAGCATGGTGTTTCTTTTAGAAGTAAATGATAGAGCTGTTTAGAAAAATCACTCAAATGAATTCTAATGACCTCTAACTGGAAGCTAATTCAACCTGAGAAGAAATAAAGAAAAACAAGATATAAACTTGAAACTAGAAAATTGATGCTCAATTATTTGATAATTCTGGAATTAATGATAATCTAATGAGTGAGATATATGCCTAGAATATTTGTCATAGATCCATCTGGGATATTTCAAACAAAGTGTAAAAGCATCTCTGTTGGTGGGGAAGGAAGAAAACATGGAAAATGAGTAGCATCGTTTTCCAAGAACTTAACCTACTGGAAGTACATCAAGAAAAGCAGAATTAGCGAACTATTTTAGTAATTAAGCCTAGTTTAAACAAAAGAAGATCTTTCCTTGGCAAGGTCTGCATCTGAATAAAATGAACATTAGTAAGATATTATACTTCCTACTATTTGTGTTACTAAGTTGCTATTGTCATCTTCCCTGATTTTAGAAAAGCACTAAAATTAGAACATCTGCTTTCAATTAAATTGGTGTACCAGTATTTCTGTGCAAATCCCAATCATAATTGAAGACTGCTATTCCTATCATCTCAAAAGATGTTTTGGAAATTACATCTCATTTAGAAAAACTACTTTTCTTTTTATCTAGTAGTTATACTTCTTTTTGTTTCTCAAAAATAAAATAAAATGACCTGTTCTGTAAAGGTTAAAGCCATTTTTCTAAATACTTTTTAGCTCATGACAGATTTTTTATGATAGTTGTCTTGGTGAGTTTAGCTAATAAATGAATCTTCTAGACAACTTTGATATGCTTTACTTTCTGAAAGTTGGTCAAACTGCAACATTATCTAAGAGTTCAATTCTTTGATTTATATTTAATGTGCAAGGGAGGATTCTGCCAAGTTTAAAATAAAATGAGAGTTTTTTTAAAAAAATAGTTTTCAAAAAGTGAAGTTTTTTTTTTTCTTTTTATTCCTCAAATTTGGGCATTTTCTATTATACAACTCTTTTTCTTTGATACCTTTACTGAACTATGTTTACAACTATTCTGATAGAAATTGATTCCTTGCCATAAGTCTTAGAAGAATCTCTTGACATCTTCAGTTCTGATTCTCACTGGCATCTGAAACTCAAAATGTACCATATGAACCACATGTTCTAGTCATTTCTTCCTACATTTTCTATTTCAGAAATTTACCGCACTATCAACATCATATTGGTCCACTCTATTGATGACAGCATGTTAATTGTGATTGATGAGCCAGAAATGGCAAGCGTTGTGAATGACTTGGTAACACAGTGTACTCTAGAGGATGCAAGGTGAACCTGCAAAAGTTTTTGAGCTTGCTGTGTTGGTAAGGTTTTACAGTCCAGTTAACTGGGGCATACTAGAACATTCTACTCCAAGGTATAGGTTAAGTCATTGCAGCCTGTGCCTCCTACAACTAAGAAAAAACATAAAGCTTGGTAGGCATCTTTAGGTTTTGATATCAGTGTATTCCATGCTGTGGAATACTGCCACAACCCCATTTACTGGTGTGTAAGTGTGCTAGATTTGAATGAAACTGGGCAAGAAAAAGGTTTGCATCCATTCTAGAGTGTGTTATAAAAAACCCTGCCATTTCGGTCTTATAACTCTACAGATCTCAGGGTATTTGAGATTTCCCTGGGAGAAAAAGGCCATACAGATTTGCTAGGTATTTGCTAAGACTGACAAGTCTTAATACAATAGTCAAAGGGCAGACAGACTAGGACTCTGGAGAAAGGCAATGCCAACTGTGGCAGAAAACTATACAACATGTTTTTTAATTAAGTTTTTCTGTGTGTGTGTGTGTGTGTGTGTGTGTGTGTGTGTGTGTGTATTTTTTTGGCTCCAGCATGAAGCACATGGGATCTTAGTTCTCCTTCCAGGGATCAAACCCTTGCCCCACTCAGTGGAAACGCAGAGTCCTAAGTACTGGACCACCAAGGAAGTTCCTATCCAACATTTTAAAATCAGTTCTTGGCACGCTCCTGGACCCTAGTAGAAAAGGCCATCTGACTATGGGACAGCAAATGATCACATGTTGTCACCAAAAGTTCCATCATGAAGTAGATACTATCACGTCCACACAGTGATGGGTGAGCTCACGAGCAGCTCAGCGTACAATGGAACTGGGCTCCGGAGGACCCAGGAAGCACAGGCTGCACAAGCCAGCTGCCCAGCACCCCAAGTCATTTACCAATTTTGCACCAAACCTTCTCTCGCAACTGATATCTATACCCTTTGAGGAGCTGATGAAGGGTCAAAGAATTTGAACTTGTTTCCTGGATGGGTCAGCATGGTGTGAGGCTAGAAGCTAAAAATGGGCTGCTTTGGCACTAACGTTCTTCTCAAAAGTGATCCTTTCTCAAAGACAGAAGAGAATAGTGAAGGAAATTCTCCCAGTGGGCACAGACTATTTTGAAAAGACCTGAGTAAGAATCTACATAGCCATGGCACAGAGATTGGCTCAGTTTATTCATCAGGGGACTGGGAAGAATGAGATTGAAATATTGATGACAAAGAGACCCAGAAAAGAATCATGTAGATGGACCTAAGGACTGGAAGCATGAGCAAGTAGACAAGAGGTTGTCCAGTGGGTAGATTTCAGTAGGGCTCTGTCTTAGGCCACCAGTCTAGTGCTTAGGCACTGGAATTATAATGATTAGTATTGCAGGGGCAGAGGTAAGGGACAAATAGCATGGACCCCATCAAACCAAGGGCTATCTACTGGTGTTGCTGAATAAAGGAATCGCCAGCAATAAAGACCCAAACTGAGCCTCTACTATGATACCTTATAATGGATATAATGGGTATGATGTTTCCAGGAAACTTTTATTGTGACAAACAATTTTATTTAATGAATTTTTTAACTGTCACTGTATGTTTCCATTAAAAAAAACATAATTGCTGGAAGCAGAAACATTAACATTTATAAATATATAGAAGAAATAAATATTCAATGGAAAATAATCACCAAATATTAATGGTGTGTCTCAGCACAGTATTGATGTTGAAACATTATCATTATTACTGACTTGTATCAAACTACATTAAAATAATGTAATTGAAAATCCTGTTATTGATACTCCAGTGAAGAAATGTATGCATAGAGTGATAGGCATGTTTGCTTGCTCAATTGTGTCTGACTTTTTTGCCATCCTTTAGACTGTAGCTCACCAGGCTCCTCTGTCCATGGGATTTCTCAGGCAAGAGTACTGGAATGGGTTGCCATTTCTTTCTCCAGGGGATCTTCCCAACTGAGGGATCAAACCCACATCTTCTGTGTCTTCTGCATTGCAGACAGATTCTTTACCCACTTTACCCGCTAAGCTATCAGGAAAGCCCCATACACATGGATGTAAAATAATGATATTTTAGGTAAGGTAACCAATATGTCTCTGTGTTACCTTTTGTCTTAGAACTCACAGACAATGTGACACTAATTGTAAGTACAACTTAACTGTAGTTTATTAAAATGTGAACACTTTTCTCCTATAACTTTCTAAATTATTTAGAGGCATCTTCATCTGCAAAATATACACATTCTCTCTACCCACACAATTCCCATCCTCATTCTCAAAGAAAAGGGAACTGATACAGAAAATAGTGATGATTTCAATATACATCTTTTACTAGACAGTGGGTGAATTTTCTCAAAATATAAAGTTGGTAGTTCAGCATTTTTCTATTGGAACACAATAAATAAGTAAGAGACATTGCTTTCATTGACCATACAAATTTTAATCCAACAATATGTATGAGACAATAGCATGAGGGATTTCTCTCAGGTCTAGTATTGTTATCTTAAATCCACCTGAATCTGAGTCTAATACACACCCTCAGGGAGTTGGCATCTGTTAAATTTTTCTCATACATTGAAATTCTTAACTACAACATACTAATGAAAAGGATGCTAACTTCTATCATGCTCAAATAATAAGCAAGCTACCAGACTAGATAAACTGAGTAATGCCAAAAACTATATGGAAGTAGAAATTCATGAGCTTTGTTTATATAAACCATAAAAGTAATATGAGTTTTTCAGCTACTGATATCCTAAAAAAGCAAGCAAATAAGAATGGTCTAGGGAAGAAATACAAACGGTAAAATAAAAATGTCTGCAAAGGCTCTAAGGCTAGATTTTTTTTTTATTTGCCATGCCATACGGCATGTGAGATATTAGTTCCCTGATCAGGGATTGAACCAGTGCCCCCTCCATTGGGAGTGCAAAGTTTTAACTGCCAAAAAACTAGAGAAGTCCCTAGACAATTTTTTTTTATGGCAAGTTCTTATAATTTTCAAAAGACAGGCAATTTCTAGGCTACATAAAATGATCTGTGGCATGGTGTGATCCTAAATTTTACAATGTAACTATACCTTAACAGACTAATAAATGAACATATACATGTATGTATTATAAACTTGTCTATTGAATATGTGTTTTTATTTAAGATGAAGTTAAACAGTGTCTAAACTTAAGAAATATTGCATACCTTAGTAGAATAGTCTAAGATATACACATAGTTTTCTACCAAGTTCTTATCCATCAATTCATCTGTTGTATCAGTATTAATAAAATATATGATATCACTTGTAGAAAAATAAAACTTGAATATCTATTCAACTAGACTGCTGAATAGAAAGAAATTGAGCAATTTTGAAAAGCTATTTGTTCAAATTCATTAAATTTTAAAATGTGAATATGCTCTAACCAGCAAATTAAGTTCTAGGAAATGCTATAAAGAGCAATGTACAAAGGGTTATATGTAGAAGTGTATTAACTGCAGCAAGATTTGTAATAATATAATGAAGTATATTAAACTTTCATCAATACAAAATTGATTAATTTTTATCTCCATAAATTGAAGTGCATACAGCAGTTTTAAAAATGAAATGCATATTACTCACATAAATTAAAAAGTATTGATACATACAGATATACATTTATATATAAATATATGATATATGTACATTCTATTTGTAGATGTTTGCCTATCTATACACATATAGGCAATTTTTCCAAGATAGAATTTATAAAATATAAGTTGCTAGTTATGGCACATTGTATAATATTCTTTTTATACTGAACTATAGTGATAGCTATAGTTAAAATAATGCATTACAATATATATGAAAGTGATTGACTTTTATAATTATTAAAAAAGCAATAAATATTTTATAGCTTTGAACTAGCAGTCCTCTTTTAGATATCAATTATAAGAAAATAGTCAAAAATTCACTAAAAGATTTATGTTCAAACTTGCTCATATCAGTGTTATTTTTAATTGCATAAAAAAAAGTGGGATCCGGTATTATGTTCAATTGCAGGACAATAATCAATAAACTATGGAGCATTCAAATAATATATTTTAATCATTGAAAATATTTTAGAATATAATTAATGACCTTAGGAAATGCTTTAAACATAATTCCAGTTAACAAAGAGAAGATAAAATCAATAAAACATATAAATCAAGATTCTGTTTTTAAAATAGTACCTGTACAAGCACATTAAAATTGGTGATAAATTAAGAGTTAAGAGTGAGAATGACAAATTGACTTATTGGGAAAATCCTGCAAGAGATAATAGCTTAAAACACTGAAGAAATAAAGAAGAAAACAGGGGTTATACTAATCAGAAACAACCAACTTCCTGGAGCTTGAACATTATAGAAATGTTGAGAGGTCAAGTAAGAGATTCCAAAAGAGTGAGTAGTGTTCTCTAGGGTCAGTGTGCCAAATCGCTTCTGTCACGTCCAACTCATTGCGATGCTGTGGACTGTGGCCAACCAGGCTCCTCTGCCCATCGGATTCTCCAAGCAAGAATACTGGAGCAGGTTGCCCTGCCCTCCTCCCAGGGATCTTCCTGACCCAGAGAAGGAAGTCTCTTATGTCTCCTGCATTGCAAGCAGGTTCTTTACCACTAGTGGAGGGGCCCTTACTGTGAGCAATATAATGTAAATCATCACATTCTCAACCTCCAATTTGTCTGAGGTCTCCAAAACACTCACTTTCTAATGATCCTGAAAAAATATTCAATAAAACTACATATATAATGACATAACTGGTGACTGAATTTGGTGATGGCTAGGATTATGCTCTAGGCTGCAGTGTTGTGGGTGCTAGGTGGGTTGGGGAAGCGATAAAATTTCCTAGGTAGATCTAAAAGAATTAAGGAGTCTTATGGAAATTTAAAAGAGAGAGAGAAAGAGAGTGAGAGAAATCAGAAGCTATAAAACTTGAAGAACACCAAAATTTTCTGCTGGTGAAATTGGGTGTTCGAATCAAATTGAATTAAATCCCTGATGATATGGAAATCCAAAGGCAACACTTGAGCAGAGGGAGAATAAACACAATATATAGATTTCCTAAGTATTAAATCCTTCCTGTAATTCTTCAAACCTTGACAGACTTGACTATAGTGACTGGTAAAGTTGTAAATGAAATGCTGCTTTGAGTTATGGACTAATGGTTCAGATATATACTGGACTAAACTGTATTGATTTCATTAGAAGCAGCTAGCACAAAGATTTACTTAAATCTTTAAAAATGTCAATGTCTTCAGATACTAGGTAACTTTTAGTGAATATCTGGACTTCCCTGGTGACTCAGCGGTAAAGAATCCACCTGCCAATGAAACAGACTTGGGTTCAATCCCTGGGTCAGGAAGATCCTCTGGAAAGGAAATGGAAACCCACTCTAGCATACTTGCTTGGGAAATTCCAAGGACAGAGGAGCTGGGTGGACTATAGTCCATGGGATCGCAAAAGAGTTGGATGTGACTTAGCAACTAAAGAGCAACAACAAGTGAATACCGAGTATATAAATTTGCTAGAGCTTCCATAACCATATATCATAGACTGGGTGACTTGAACAATAGAAATTTATTTCCTCACAGTTCTGGAAGCTAGATGCCCCAGAGCCAAGTGCTAGCACATGTAGTTTCTCAAGAAACCTCTCTGCTTATCTACCTTCTGCTATGTCCTCACAAGGCCTGTGCCAGCCTATGCTTTCCTTTTGTTATAAGGGGACCAATCAATTTGCATGTTGGGTGCTCTTCTTTTGAATTAATTTATGACTCAATATGCCAGCAAATTTGGAAAACTCAGCAATGGCCACAGGACTGGAAAAGGTCAGTTTTCATTCCAATCCCAAAGAAAGGCAATGCCAAAGAATGCTCAAACTACCACACAATTGCACTCATCTCACATGCTAGTAAGTAATGCTCAAAATCCTCCTAGCCAGGCTTCAACAATATGTGAACCGTGAACTTCCAGATGTTCAAGCTGGTTTTAGAAATGGCAGAGGAACCAGAGATCAAAATGCCAACATCCACCGATCACTGAAAAAGCAAGAGAGTTCCAGAAAAGCATCTATTTCTGCTCTTTTGACTATGCCAATGCCTTTGACTGTGTGGATCACAATAAACTGGAAAATTCTGAAAGAGATGGGTATACTAGACCCCCTGACCTACCTCTTGAGAAACCTGTATGCAGGTCAGGAAGCAACAGTTAGAAGTGGACATGGAACAAGAGACTGGTTCCAAAAAGGAAAAGGAGTACAACAAGGCTGTATATTGTCACTCTGCTTGTTTAACTTATATGCAGAGTACATCTTGAGAAACGCTGGACTGGATGAAGCACAAACTGGAATCAAGATTGCTGGGAGAAATATCAATAACCTCAGATATGCAGATGACACCACCCTCATGGCAGAAAGTGAAGAGGAACTAAAGAGCCTCTTGATGAAAGTGAAAGAGGAGAGTGAAAAAGTTGGCTTAAAGCTCAACATTCAGAAAACTAAGATCATGGCATCTGGTCCATCACTTCTTGGCAAATAGATGGGGAAACAGTGACTGACTTTATTTTGGGGGGCTCCAAAATCACTGCAGATGGTGACTGCAGCCATGAAATTAAAAAGATGCTTACTCCTTGTAAGGAAAGTTATGACCAACCTAGACAGCATATTAAAAAGCAGAGACATTACTTTGCCACCAAAGGTCCATCTCGTCAAGGCTGTGGTTTTTCCCAGTAGTCATGTATGGATGTGAGATTTGGACTATAAAGAAAGCTGAGCACTGAAGAATAAATGCTTTTGAACTGTGGTGTTGGAGAAGACTCCTGAGAGTCCCTTGGACTGCAAGGAGATCCAACCAGTCCACCCTAAAGATCAGTCCTGAGTGTTCATTGGAAGGACTGATGTTGAATGTGAAACTTCAATACTTTGGCCACCTGATGCGAAGAACTGACTCATTTGAAAAGACTCTGATGCCGGGAAAGATTAAAGGCAGGAGGAGAAGGGGACAATAGAGGATGAGATGGCTGGAAGGCATCACTGACTCATGGACATGAGTTTGAGTAAACTCCGGGAGTTGGTGATGGACAGGGAGGCCTGGCGTGCTGTGGTCCGTGGGGTTGTGAAGAGTCGGACACGACTGAGCAACTGAACTGACTGACTGTTGACTCCATTAATACCTTACATACAAAAATCTGTTCATTGGATTTCTATCAATGAAGTACTTGTTGTTGTTTAGTCACTAAGTTGTGTCAGACTCTCTACAACCCTATGGACTTTAGCCCACCAGGCTTCCCTGTCCTCTACTATCTCTTAGAGTTAGCTCAAATTCATATCTATTGAGTCGGTGATGCTATCTAACCATTTCATCCTTTGCCACCCTCTTCTCCTTTTGCCTTCAATCTTTCTCAGCATGGGGGTCTTTTCCAATGAGTTGGCTCTTCATATCAGGTGGCCAAAGTATTGGAGCTTCAGCTTCAACATCAGTCCTTCCATTGAATATTCAGGATTTATTTTCTTTAGGATTGATTGGTTTGATCTCCTTGCAGTCCAAGGGACTCTCAAGAGTTTCTCAACACCACAGTTCAAAAGTATCAATACTTTGGCTATCAGCCTTCTTTATGGTCTAGCTCTCACATCTGTACATGACTACTGGAAAAACTATAATTTTGACTACACAGACCTTTGTCAGACAAGTGATGTCTTTGCTTTTGGTATGTTATCTAGGTTTGTCATAGCTTTCCTTCCAAAGAGAAAGCATCTTTTAATTTCATGGCTGCAGTCGCCACCATCAGCAGTGATTTTGGAACCCAAGAAAATAAAATCTGCCACTACTCCCACTTTTTCTCTTTCTATTTGCTAGAAGTGATGGGACTGGATGCCATGATCTTAGTTTTTTGAATGTTGTATGCATTATTTGAAAAGAAATATATTAAAAGTAAATCTACCAAACTGAGGGCTGCTTTTTTGTTTGTTTGTTTATTTTATTTTTTTTAGTCAAGTTACTGAGATGAAAGAAATAGCAAAAAAAAAATAGGTATATTATTCTTTGAGATAAATTTCTCAAGTCAATTGGTGACGATTTCAATCAGTCTGGTGAAGAAATATCTATAAACCACCTTTCAGGAATAAAGGAATAAAAGGGTGAGTTATTCTAAAAATGATACTACCAACTAGGAGAATAGGTAAAGGTCAAGTCCTTTTTACCTATTCTACAAATCCTCCTGCTAGCATGACCTAATCTGAAGAGGGAATCTTTGAATGGGCAATTTCCCAAATAAGACCTGAAAGAAAAATAGGAATTAGCTAATAAGAGTGAAGAACATTCTCAAGAGGATAATCCAATTACTGCATAGAATGACAAAATAAATTGCTTTTGAATCAAAGTATCCTTTTTCCATTGCCAACAAAATGTTTATCTTTACCCTTTTGATTTAGGTAAACAGAATAACATCTCCTTTTTCCCTGTTACTTCATTAAAATCCTGTAGTTTGGATTCCACATTGTTTCAGTTATGGGACTAACTAGTTTGACTCTAATTTTCTGTTGTTGTTGTTTTTTAAATAAATTCTTTAAATAAATGGGACTATAAAACAAAACTATAGGTCTCATATTCTCTTGTGCTTTGTATCATTAAACTTTTAATATTAGTATAATAGGAATTAAAATAGCTAAAATTAAAGCAAAACTGCTACAGATCCAGTGACTACATACGCTCCGACAGCTCATTAGTTTGGTAGTATGGTATACTGGGTAATATCTGGCATGCATCAAAGCCGTGAACATATTTAAGGTAATGTTTTCTTTTTGAATAATATGTCATGGATAGTTAACTGTTTATTAAATCTTGCATACTGATGCAACTAAACCAATCCATGGAATACCTTGACCATCAAGGATGTTACCAAGGTCATGGAACTACAGAACAGAGCCAGGGGCATGGTGGGAGTTTGGGGGGTTGGGAGAACATTAATCATTCAAATGGAACCAGACTTTAACCAGTTGTTTTAAGTTGGGGTTTTTTTTCTCATAAAAAGCAGATAGAGCCTACTTCCCTAGTGGCTCAGATGGTGAAGAATCCAACTGAAATGCGGGAAATCTGGGCTCAATCCCTGGGCTGGGAAGATCGCCTGGAGGTGGGCGTGGCAGCCCAGCCCACTGCAGTATTCTTGCCTGAAGAATCTCCATGGACAGAGGAGCCTGACAGGCTACAGTCCATGGGGTCACAAAGAGTCGGACACAACTGAGTGACTAAGCAGCAGAGTTTACTTTGCTCCCTTCCTTCCATATAAATCAGATGAGGCCTGTGCAATGGTCACACAATATCCTGAGACAGTAAATGCATCTACAAGGTTTGGGAAGTTTATTTAGGCTCTTGCACAGAAGTCTTAGAAGGTACTGGGGTTTTGGCTTTGGGTTTGGGGTCTAGGAAGCTGGACCTATATTGCCCGTTCAACTTTGGTTACTCTTTTCCTTGTTGTTAGATGGACTCCTGACTCAAAACAAGAACCGGGGTTGGAATAGCCTCTAAGAATTCATCTGGCTTCCCGGAAACCTTTCCGAGGTACCCTGTCTCCTTTGCCAAGTGAACACAACTAGGCTGAGCCTTGCGTTTTAAGTAAGTGCCAATTATAACAGTAGATCTTAGAAACCCAGATCACGGTCGTTGCTGTGAACCTTATTAATCAGTAAATTTTTTATATAAGGAAAAACCTTGGTGGATCAAGGATAAAGATTCCATCCGCAATGCAGGAGATGTGGGTTCCATTCTTGGGTCAGGAAGATCCCTTGGAGGAGGAAATGACAACCCATTCCAGTATTCTTGCCTGGAGAATCCCAAGGACAGAGGAGCCTGGCAGGCTACAGTCCAGGGGATCACAAAAGAGTCGGATATGACTTAGCAACTAAACCACCACCAAGGAAACTGAGAGATACCCCAAGGGAAAAACAGCAACAAAAGATGGTCTAGTTGTTTACATATGGGACTGGAAGGAGACATTCATTTCATTGTAACCTGTAAGCTTGATAGTAAGTTCGGGGAAGATTCAAGAGACTGAACTGACTCAGCCAGATGGTTACAGCAATTTCTGGAAGTTGAAAAATAAATCAATAATGGAAACAAGAGAGGAACCTCTCCCAAATGGGTGAAGCAACTACATAATATGTTTGTGTTGATGTGGAAAATTTAAGCCAACAGTAAACATTTTCCAGGTTCTCTTCAGTGTATTGCAGAATGACACAGATTGTGTGTGAAGGTGATGGGAAATAAGACTGGCACATTTAATGCTTGGACAGTGTGTGAATTTACCTTTAAAGGGAAATACTAAGAAGATATGCACACAAGAGAAGTCAAGGTTAAGTCCAACTTTGTATTAGATACTATATCCACAATAAACAGGGTAACCACATACTTCGTTTTCCAGACTGATAACACTCGTAAAACAATAAACATAAACCAGCACTGACCTGGGCAAATTGGATATGTGGTCCCTGTAACAACAGAGTTTGCATTTTGTATTAAATTATTCCTCTCAATGGGTATCAATGCACATGATTTATGTAAATAGCATGTATTTTTGTCAGTCAAATCACTATGATATAGCTCTTACTACCCCGTTGATGCTGACAGGAGAAGGATGTTAGGAAGACCCATTTATGAAAAGCTTCTCAGGTGGAGCAGTGTTAAAAAATCCACCTGCCAATGCAAGAGACACAAGAGATGGGTTCGATCCCTGGGTCAGGAAGATTCCCTGGAGTAGGAAATGGAAACCCGCTGCAGTATTCTTGCCTGGAAAATTCCATGGACAGGGAAGCCTGGTGGACTACAGTCCATAAGGTGGCAAAGAGTCAGACAGAGCATCTGAACCCACACGCACACACAAGCATAGAGGAAGGAATCGTGGTTATATGTCCAATTTTTGTACTAAGAATAGGTCAGCTAGATAGACTTAAGAGAAAGAGGACATAACATACAAAACTAAAGGTGAATAAGGTTGATAGTAGGATATAGACCTTGAAGACTCCAAAGCTATTAGACGTATCCATTCAAAGTCAGAGCACTGTTAGGAGTGTAAATAACTGAGACTATCAGTAATGTGAAGCCATGAAAGTGGCCAGGTGATCTTACTATGAAAATGGTCTCCAATGTTGAGAACCAATCAGAGATTCTAAAATTTTAGATGAAATTTCAGTTTCATGATAGCCTATAAGACAAACAATTAAAGCACTACCACAGTGAACACAGACAGGATTGAAAGGTGCTTCCCAATTTCAAAAAGCAAATTAGTGAACAAAGAACTCTGACTTGCTTAAAATATATACATGTGTTTAGAAATTAAAAGCAAAACCAGATAAAAGGATAGATTATCTCCACATACCTGAAAGGTAGATAGATTCATTAAACTAGTTCAGATATGCTCTCTCTGATAGTTACTGTGATAACCTTGTATTTCGGGTGATAGTCAGTGATTGTCTATGGAATTTCATTATTCGTGTTAGGGTTTTTATTAGTTTCAATGGTCTTGGGTTTTATGGCCAGAGGGAATGAGAATACCCAATTTGTAGGAACCGCTTTACATGTAAGGTAGACAAATCTGTCATCAACTGAGTTAATTGTCTTGTTACTGGAGAAATAATTAAAATAAATGTTATTAAATATTTTGCCAATAGACTAAGATTTTCCTTGGCCAAAATTTCCAGGAGAACCAATGACTTGTGTCTGTGTTTATTATAGCATTTGGGATGAGCACTAAAACATATATTAGGGTATTCCAACAAACAAAACAAATGTAGGTCCCATACAAATTGAAAACAGTATTGGTTATTGCTGTAGGTTTACCATTATCCTGAATTATTCACTTCTCACCTCCCCGTAAAGAATGTTATACCCTCTTCCATTGCTCTTTCTTGCCCAAGAGTCTTTCCTACAGGACGAGTACAGTTTCTCAACAAATTCACATTGTTTTTGGCCATGTGAATGGATCTGAACAATAGGATTATGAGTGTACATGAATGATGCCACTTACAAATCAAAGTTCCTAGACCATTTTTCCTTGCCATGAGAGTGACATACTCCAAACAGAAGCTGCTCTTCCAGAATAAACTAGAAATGAAGCTAAACAGGGGTGAGAAATAGTATGTTGTTGGAAGGCTCAATGTGAGACACAACATAAGCCAGCGAAGGTCTGGAATTTTTTTCTTTTTCTTTTTTTTTTAATTTTTAATTTTTTGGAATTTTTTTTCTTTTTAAACCAGAGCAAAGCTAACCAATACAAGTAACTTTCAAATAAGTGGTAAATACAAGTAGGTTCATTGCACTTTATAGGAAATAAGGTAAATATATCTTCTTTTTAGACTCTGTATTGATGTAGTGTTGCAAAATTAAAATTTAATAATGCCGAGAGGCTTATGAATGAGTACAGTGAGCCTAAACTGTTAGCAAGACTATTAGCCTTTAATTTAATAATGAAAATACCCACAAATGTGGATCCTAGCCAATGTCCTTTATTCCCTTGAATTAAAAAGAAGTTCCACTCCATACCATTGAAGGAAAAATGTTGGTACAATGTTAAATCACAGTGAAATTAGGCAGAGAACACAAAGAGTTCCATCAGAAAGCTTGTCCACTTATATGAACACTTTCAAGAATAGAGAGCCATTTGTCAATTGAGAGTTTTCATGATCTCTGGTTAATACTTTTTAGCCAGAAATCATAGGGAGATTAGAAAATAACTATCCATATGTTGAAGGCTTTTAAGGAAAATAATTGCTGGTCTGACTTGATGAAGCACCTCTTCCTCAGTGGGAAAATAAACCTGGACTTGAGATGTGCAATATACTAAATTCGTGTCCTTTCAGTAACAATCAGTCATGGAGAGAAAAGCAGCAGTTAATAAGGAAATTAATGAAAGAGACAATGGCTGCACTTTTGCTTGGCCTCATTAACATCTGATGAAACTTTTAACCTTCATGCAATAATAACCGCCAATAGTACGATGATCATAATTAAGTGCCGAGGAGAAAAGACACACGGGGTATAGGTCTACAGAGGGCTTTGCCAAGGGAAAATGACCTGGTGAAAGATGCCTTGCTTCTTTCAGGGGAGTACCACAAACCTAGATTTTGATTTGGTGGTGGTGATAGTGACAGCAAGAATTCAGACCCAATCTTCTTATTAAGTCCACTAATGGGCAAAAGCTGGATATATTTTTAGAAGGACCAATCTGTAATAACTGTTGCCTAGTGGACATATCTATATAAAACTGCTAGAGACACTGTGGTCTGATCAGGGGGCTAGGATCACATGAGAATATTTGCATCCCATTATAAATACAATTTATTTCATCTAGTGTAGGAAGACCTAGCCAGTTTTGATAGGAGATAAACAGAAAGATAAATAAATGGATATATAGATAGATATAAAATATGCAGAAGGGGTTGTAAATTCTATGAGAACATAAGGATTGCAGGAATTAATGCCATTACCACTTCAGGGAGAAAATCATGGGTCCCTCAGATTCAGTAGGCCTTGGAAATTGTGTCAGGAGGCTGAGTTAAGTGTCCTATAAGACTTTGAAAGTGAAAGTGAAAATCACTCAGTCATGTCCGACTCTTTGCAATCCCAAAGACTATACAGACCATGGAATTCTCCAGGCCAAAATACCAGAGTGGGCAGCACGCCCTTCTCCAGGGGATCTTTCCAACCCAGGGATTGAACCCAGGTCTCCCGCATTGTAGGTGGATTCTTAACCAGCTGAGCCACAAGGGAAGCCCAGGAAGTTTATGGTGGTGGTGGTTTAGTCGCTAAGTCCTGTCCGACCCTTGTGACCCCATGGACTGTAGCCCACCAGCTCTATCCACGGACTTTGAAAGTAAAGGAAAATCTTCCCTGATGAGTGTAAATGTTGCTATGAATCTAGGAACAAAATGCTCTTCTGATTTGGTGAACTGATCAACAGTTTCAGGCCCAAGATGGGTTGAGTATAGGGGTAGATAAAAGATGTAAATTGAAAATCACAACAAAATACAAAATGCAAAAGATATGGGACCTGTGAAGGCCAGCCTAAGGCTTCCCATGTGGCTCAGTGGTAAACAACCCAACCTGCCAATGCAGGAGATGTGGATTTGATCCCTGGGTGGGGAAGATCCCCTAGAGGAGGAAATGGCAATCCACTCCAGTGTTCTTGCCTGGAGAAATCCATGGACAGAGGAGCCTGGCAGGCTACAGTCCATGGGTTGCAGGGATTTGGACATGATTTAGCAACTAAACAACACAACAAATATCAGTGTGGGAGTGAGGGAATATTGTAGAGCAGCTTTTCAGTTACATTAGAAGGCTGCCTGGGGCTTCCCGGGTGGGACTAGTGATAAAGAACCTGTCTGCCAGTGCAGGAGACATAAGAGATCTGGTTCCATCCCTGCATTCAGATAATCCTCCAGAAGAGGGCATGGCAACTCACTCCAGTATTCTTGCCTGGAGTATTCCATGGACAGAGAAGTTTGGTGGGTTACAGTTCATAAGGTTACAAAGAGTCAGACATGAGTGAAGTGACTTAGCATGCATGCACCAATAAATGGGACCATCATTTTATTTGCATTATAATAGCAATAGTTTCTCCAGAATGAGCAGAGGTTTTCCTCACCAAATATCAATCTATTAAGGTCACTGCAGAGATTCTAGTGTGTGGACTTTCCTATAAAAGATATTTCTCTAAAATTATGTACTAAAATGACCAGTCCACCTTTAAAGTAGAAAACTTGAAGGAATTATGATTATATTTTCATTTCTATATATGCCTTACATATTGTAGTAACCCGAAATCGGCTGAGAAATTATAAAATAAAATTACTTTAAAGGGGAAGAAACATATTCAGTTATACCACTTGACTTTTATGCCGATATGAGATCTAGAAGAAATCATGCTATTTACTTTTATGAGTTTTTGGAAATCCTCCCCCCATACACACACACCCTTGCTTTTTTACATATTTGCAAGTCATAGATAGTCTCAATTTCTCCCCCCACCCTCCCAGGAAGGAAAACTGAGCTTTTTTTTTTTTTTTTAGTTAAAGTACAAATCCTTTTAGGGAAGTCCATGTTTCGTCTTGGTAACAGTGAAGGTATCTCATACATAATAAATGAATTTTTACCCCATGCCAAAATTAACTTATCTTAGTTGTACTTGGATAAACTCATGTGTGTGACTGTGTGGTCACCTCAGTGGTGCCTGACTCTGTGCAGCCCTATGGAGTGTGGACTGCCAGGCTCCTCTGTCCATGGGATTTCCCAGGCAAGAATACTGGAGTGGGTTGCCATGCCCCTCCTCCAGGGGATCTTCCCCACCCGGGGATTGAACCCATGTCCCTTGTGCCTCCTGCGTTGGCAGGCAGGTTCTTTACCACTAGTACTACTGGGGAAGCCCAGAAAAAACTCATATAGAGTTAAAATTTCTAATACATATAAGAACATGAATCTAATGTCTAAGTGGGTGTGTCATGATATGGAACCTGATCTAACTTTCCTGGATGAAGGAGCATAAATTAGAAAATAAGCTTAGAGAATTTACATGTTTGTCTCAAACCCAAAAGCCAAAGACAGTTTTTTTCCCTGAGTTGTATTTGGCTACAAACAATATCCACACAGGCACAACATCACAAAATAAGTCCATTTTTGTAGTTCTGAAATCCCCTTCTGTGACTGAAGCATCCCTTATAGATTTGTTGAATCTACTGAGATAATGGTTATTTTATCAGTTTATATATTATGCATGATATACTATTTACTCAAGATATATAGGAAAGAAATACAATGAAAGTTGGCTCAATCAAATAATTAATGCATATTCAGGAAATAAAGGAAATGCATTTTATAAAAGGCCAAATAAAATAGGACACAGCCTAGGCCTTCCCTGGTAGCTCAGTCAGTAAAATAGCTTGCCTGCAACACAGGGGGCCCGGTTTCAATTCCTGGGTTGGGAAGATTCCCTGGAGAAGGAAATGGCAACCATTCCAGTATTCTTGCCTGGAGAATTCCATGGACAGAAGATCCTGGTGGGCTACAGTCCATGGGGTCACAAAGGGTTGGACACGACTGAGTGACTAACACTTTCACTTTTTTTCTGATAGAATAATAAAAATATAATATGAACTAGCGATTTTATAGAACATAGAGTTGGTGCCTTTCTCCCTCCCTCCCTCCCTTCATTCTTTTCTTCTCTCCTTTCCTATCTCATATTCCTACACCAACCTATATTTTTCCGCTCTCTTCTTTTTGGCCTATTGGGGTTTATTTAGTTTTGATTTGTTATAAGGGGTCACTGTAGGATTATCGCCTTAACAAGGTGATTCAGATCTTGTTTTTACTTGTCCACACTAATTTGGTATCCTTAATCTGTCATATCTTTACCTGAACCCAGAGACAGGATGGTGCTAGAGACCCAAAACTGAACCTAGAAGATTCTGGAACTTACTGGGATCTCCCTTCCTCATTCTATCCGTAGCTGTCCCCAAACTATTTGAGAGATCTGGACCTTTGTTTTCCAAAGAAATAAAATTAAAGTCTAAATAGGAATTTCACCACTGGAGGGCTTAAGAATACTCACTAAGGGGTTTTAATTTTAATACTGCTGCTGCTGCTGCTGCTGCTAAGTCACTTCAGTCGTGTCCGACTCTGTGCGACCCCATAAATGGCAGCCCACCAGGCTCCCCCGTCCCTGGGATTCTCCAGGCAAGAACACTGGAGTGGTTGCTGGTTCCTTCTCCAATGCATGCATGCATGCTAAGTTGCTTCAGTCTTGTCTGACTCTGTGCAACCCCATAGACGGCAGTCCACCAGGCTCCCCTGTCCACCGGATTCTCCAGGCAAGAATACTGGAGTGGGTTGCTATTTCCTTCTCCCACTAGGAAAGTTTACAAACATATAAAAATAATTAGATCTTTTCCTTTCATTTGTTAGTATATTTTTCTAAAATTTTTTCACATATACTAGTCTCTGGTTTACTGCAGGTACAATGACCCTTAATGTCATAGAGTAATAAACACTCAGTAAGAATACTCAGTCAACTGAACTTTCTCAAATTCAGGAAAAATTAAAATCAATGACAGTGATTCGAATTTCTAAAAGTATTTTAGGTATTTTATAATAAGAATTGGGCTTCTCTGATAGCTCAGTTGATGAAGAATTCACCTGCAATGCAGGGGACCCTGGTTCAATTCCTGCATTGGGAAGATCTGCTGGAGAAGGGATAAGCTACCCATTCCAGTATTCTTGGGCTGCCCTTGTGGCTCAGCTGGTAAATAATCTGCCTGCAATGAAGGAGACCTGGGTTCAGAAGGTCAATCCAGGTTAATCCTAGGGATCCCAACCTGATACCTAGGTTGGGAAGATCCTCTGGAGAAGGGAAAGTCTACCCACTCCAGTATTCTTGCCTGGAGAATTCCATGGATTGTATAGAATAGAATTAAAAGCTAAGCAGTTTAATTGGTTTCTGTCTTTGTTGTTGATTTTTTTTTCTTTAATATGAAATTAAACATTGTGTTGAGTCCAGACTGATAGCTTCTAAAACTATGAGAAAATAATTACTTTCATAAATGTTGCTAGAACTTGGGATTCACAGCCCTTTAGAAATCTAAGAATTTAATGATGAGTAAAACAAACTTCATTTTGCTATCATCAAAATGTATAGTCTAGTGGGAGAACCAGCTATTGAAAATAATATGGTAAGTGTTGTGAAGGACAAGTGCAATGTGCTATAAATGAAGGCTTTGACTTAGCCTAGATAATGATCTTTAGTATTTCCCTGGGGGGAAAAAAAGTTTTATCTTTTCATTGAGATCAAAAGAATGAGTGGTTGGCTAACAGAAAAGAGAAAGAATGGTTTGGGCAGAAGGAACAATGTATGTGATGGTCTGAATCAGGGAGCAGTACTGCTCACTAGCAGAAATGAAGGATGGTCAGAGAGGGGAAAAACAGAAAATTGTTAGAAGATAAAGCTAGAGAGTAAATGGTTTTTGTACATATTGAAAGTGGGAAAGTCACTGAAAAGTTACAAACAAGACACATTTGCATTTGCATTAGTAAGTGATTGATTTTCCTATACTGTGGAGAAAGGATTTGCAGGACGAAAAGGAAATAGGACCACTTAGAAGGGTGCTGCCTTAATTCAGGGAACAGATGATAATAGCTTGGATTAGGAACCTGGCAGAGAAGATGCTGAGAGGTACAAAGTCTGAGAGCCATTTAGGAGGTAAAATCAATAGAGCATCAGGATTCTCTGAGATGAGGGATGAAAGAGAGGAGAATGTCTTGAAGAATTCTCAGGTTTCCAACTTGCGCAACTGGATGGATGTTGTTACGGTTCATAGAGATGGGAGCCAGTAGAGAAGGGCTCTGTAAGTTCACTATTGAATATGGAGACATACAAAAAGGCAAGTGTATATTTGCAGCTAGAATTCAAAAGAAAGAGCTGAGATGTAGATAGACATTAACATATTTAGTATGTACCTAACTACTGAAGCCATGGATATGGTTTGAACACTTAACTGAAGGCCTCTGAGTGAGAAAGGATATATGACCTAAGTCACAGCATAGAGAAATTCAACAATTAAAGATAGGATAGAAGAAAATAGACTATCCGAGTGACTGAGAAGGGAAAGAATAATGTCAGAAGAGTGGGATATCAAATGAACCGAGGCAATATTCTGTTATTTATTATTATTGCATGTGTGCGTGCTAAGTCCTCTCAGTCATGTCTGACTCTTTGTGACCCAACAGACTATAGCCCACCAGGCCCCTCTGTCCAGAGGATTCCGCAGGAGAGACTAATAATTAAGTGGGTTGCCATGCCCTCCTCATTTATTATTATATTACTAACATTATTTTATAATAAGGTAGCACTTATTTTATTTAGAAGTTGAAATTTAATGTTAATTTAGAAGTAGTGTGAAATGCTTCTGAAATACTGGGCAAAGTGAAAACTAGAAAATATCATCTGGACTTACTGACTTGAAGATCAGTGATCACAAAAGAAAGAGCTCTGAGTAGAGAAATCAGTAGACAGGATGGAATGCAGTAAAGAATGAGAGAAGGATAAAGAAATTTCTTAAAGAAACTAGGTTCTGAAGATAAAACAAGATGGTAGATAGATAGGAAATTTATTTTGAAGGAGAAAAGTTTTTTTAATCATTTAAGGTTAGAGAGTTTCCAGCCTGCTTCAGTGCCCATGAAAAAGATAAAGCAAATAGGTAGTGAGTGATATACAGAAAAGAGCATTGTGATTAGTTCTGTAACCAATCAGGTAAAGAGGAGGCAGAAGTAGTTGAAATGCAGAACCTCTTTGTTCTGAAAAGGAGTAATAACAGAGGTACATATCCTAAAAATGAATGTTTAAACACCCCAAGTCCTTTCTGAATGTTCATAGGTATTAACTCATTCAATCCACAGCCAGCCACATAACCCAGAAACAACCAACATTCCCATTTTATAGCTGAGAGACTGAGTTGTCAGAGGTCAATTCTGTAACTGATAGAGGCAGCGATCAAACCAGGAAAGCCAAGGGTCAATGTGATAGTCACCCCTTATTCTATCTCTCTATGCGGTCTTACAATTTCTCAGCATACTTGTGAGACCCCTTAGGGAAGCCTGTGTCAGGACCTCCATTGTTTTTCAGTAAAGATAAATATAATCTTCATAATGAAAACCTGTGATTATGCCAAATTTTAGATAAAGAAACAAAAATCCAGAGAAGACAAGAAATGATCTACATTTTATATATAGTATGGTAAAGACCAAATTTGAACTCAAATCTACATTTAAAGCTACTGACCTTTTTCCCTTGCCAAGATGAATGATTTTCAGATTCTCATGGTTGAAAGCTGCTATGCCACTGATCACAGTTACTTCAAGATTGATCACTCAATCCAGCTTTAGAAGAAAGCTTTCCTTTTTTCTGTTCTTTCTTTTCCCCCCTCTGCAGCCTACTATAGTCATTCAGATTTGTCACCCTTGTAGATGCTCCCATCGTAACCCATACCTACTTCAATCACAGCACATCTCTTTGTACTATAATCATCTGATTAATTATGGAACAGAATAACTGCATAAGACTTCTTTTTTAAATAGGAAAGGTGACCAGTTGAAACAGTAGCCTTGCTGACAGTAACCTGGAACAAATCTTATAGATTAGCAAACCTTGCTTATTTTGATGTCTCAGCTCTGTGAAGACTTTGAATAAATTATGTATGGAGCCCTGGGGCTTTTACAAACACAAGGAGTTGCTTCTAATCACTACACTCTGAGATCCAGTGCTGGAGCAACATTTCCCCCACCACAAGGACACGAAAGAAAGTTCTCAGGCTGGGTAGGTTACATTGAGCTGGTGGGGAGGGTTTGGTGATTCTTGTGTGGATCTTCAGCCTGTATCTAAGGCTAAGAACTTCTGAGGCTCACTAGTTGTATTTGCCAGTCTGCAGCTGGGCTGGGGAAAAGCACTGAAAGTTATCCAGACGACCTTGGAGAATACTTGTGGACTTAGAAATATCAAAATTAGCTTGGATGATATTTAATACTTATGGACACCATTGCGGTTCTCGCAGTTTCTGTCTAGCTTTGCATCTCAGCAGCACTGAATAGGATTAGTCTTCTTACTGTGCCTGACTGGGTGTAGAAAACCTGTTTCTTTGACATAGTGAGAAAAAGTGACAAACTTTTGATTTTCTTACCTTGGCATTAAAAGTCACAGACCCACTCCTTTTCTACCAACTGACTCGAATTTCTATGATAGGACATCTTAAGAGTTAATATTGAGTTCATTTATCTACGCTTCTTCTATGGAGAAGCATCAAGGATTAATTAGAAAAATGAGGGTCAGTTTGCTACCACATGGTCAAGTAGGGTAAAAAGAAATTGTTCCTTGCTAACTTCTCCGCCAGTGTGAGAAGATCTTGCTGATTTATGTTTGCTATTCTTGTACTTCAAACATCTGGTCAAAGTGGAACTTAATAGTTCTATGTTTAATAACAAAAACAGGGAGAAGCATAACGTGTGCATTTTTCCTTCGGTGGTAGGCTCATATGGACATAGCTCTAAGGAATTATAATAGTTAATTCCTTTTTGGCACCTGCAGCATTATGCTAAGAATCTTACAGATACTGTCTCATTTACTACTTAAACAACTCTGTGGAATAAGTACTGTTATTTGTTGAAAATAGAGAAGTGCATTAAACTTTGTGGCCAGTATCCTGTGGTTAGTAATTAACAATATCAGTATTAAATCAGGATTGAAAAATAACTACTACTGTTTCAGAGAAGCACAGAGTACTTCTGTACCTTAATCCTACCCATTATTTTGGACCTTGTCAAAAGCAATATTTTAAACAGACAGTAAAAAGTAAAACTTCCTTCACTATCAATATGCTAAGCAAGGATGCATATTCAGTTGTGTCCAACTCTTTGCAAATCCAGTGGTCTGCAGCCTGCAAGTTCCTCTGTTCCTGGAATTTTCCATGCAAGATTCCTGGAATGCTTACCATTTCCTACTCCAGGGATCATTCTAACCCAGGGATCAAACCTCCATCTCCTGTGTCTCCTGCATTGGTAGGCAGATTCTTTACTGTTGAGTTACCTGGGAAGTCCATTTTAAGCATAAAGGTCTTCTATTTTCTAATCGGTAAATTATATTTGAGATGCAGAATAAAGATGTATTAGGTAATTAACACCAAAATTTTAACATTGATTCAGAAATGTGATTTTTGAAAATATACTTAGAAATTTCAATAACAAATTTTTAATTTTGCATCAATATTTTTGAAACATGATGATTATAAACTGCTTAATTGAAATTTCATCTTAGCCGATAGTGAATAGACATTATTGGTTGTGTTTTTCTTGAAGGAGTACATTATAAAACTTGTTCCATGGTCTCTCATGTTCTAAGCCATGTGCACAAAAGTGGAGGAATTCCACTAGAAGGAGTCATACAATAACACAGAGGTTTATCTTGAATTGAAGCAGAATAATAAAATATTCTTTGTATAGGTGCTAAAGATATTTTACACCTGTCTTTCACTCTCATCTCTTTCTTTTTTTTCTCTCCCTTTCATAAATGGTTTGTAGTTTCACAGAGTGGATGTAGCTTTACAGAAGTCAACTGATTGCTGTTATAACATCTTCCACATTTCCACAAAGAAATGCATCACACTGTGTTTTGAATTATATAGTAGGTCACCGTGAAAATCACTGATAACTGAGTTATAATCCTGAATAACACAGGGGAAAAATTAATCACGTATGAATAAATAGTTCATTAAAAATTACATGGCTTTTCTTTCACAGTTTTCTTCCTTTTCCTCTCTCTCCAATTCTTCAGGCCTCCTGTTTCTCATTTATGAGTCATTGACTCTTGAATGTGAACAGACACTGTCCTGGGCATTTATCTCTTCAGGGGCTTAAGTTTAGTTAAGGAGAGAATATCTAAGCAAATAAATTGCATAAGAAGGTAAAATCTTTTACATAAAGAAAGCATTTGAAAGCTGTGTTTTCAATTGTACCCCTAATATTTTGAATAATGAGGTGCTTTTCTAAATCATCATCTTTAGCAACTGAGCACTAATAAAAAAAATTGTGAAAAACTGATTTTAATTAAAATTGCCATTTAAATTATTATATTTTGCATTCTAAAATCTAATAGCTAAACTGCATTACCTTCTAAATTGATATCAGATTATTTGGTTAGGCAAAGGGAGGGAAGAAATTTTAAAATCTCTTTCTCCCTGAAATATGTTTTCCGATGGCATCTTTTTCCACTTCAATGATTATCCTTATGGGAAGGTTTTGATAATATCTAATAAGATAAATTTCAGTTACAATATTTATATAACACTATACATCTGTGATTGGAGTAGGAAATGGTAACCCACTCCGGTACTCTTGCCTGGAAAATTCCATGGACACAGGAACCTGGTGGATTACAGTCCCTGGGGTCACAAAGAGCTGGACATGGCTGAGGACACACTTTTTAAACCTTTACATCTATGATAACATCCTTTCTGAAAAGTTTGCAAGTGGAGTAAAGAATTTGATATTTTCACTAAAGTTTAGTTATTTCAAGGTATTTGATTTCAAAATGTCTACAGCAAATTAGTGATGACTAATTCTAACTGGTATCAGTTTCCTAAGGATGAGTTCAGTGTACTTCTCATGAAACTAGACTGACATTAGGGTTTTTTGGACTTTCAGTTCCTATTTACATAGTGGCACATGTATTAGTTTGCCCTAAGGAAGTGTCTCAAAATGAGTACTTAAACAATAGAAATGTATATTTTCAGTTTTCTAAGTCTGAAGTCAAGGTGTGGACAAGGTGGGTTCCTGCTGAGGGCTGTGGCGAAGGATCTGCTTAAGGTCTCTCTCCTTGACTTGTAGAGGCTGTCTTCAGATTCAAATGGTGTCTCCCACGGGTGCCTATGGACAAATTTTCCCCTTTTATTAGGATATTAGTTATTTTGGACTAGGGCCAACCTAATAACCCCGTGTTAACTTAGCCCAGTACATTTGCAATGGCCCAGCTTCCCTGATGGCTCAGAGGGTAATGTATCCGCCTGCAATGCAGGAGACCCAGGTTTGATCTCTGGATCAGGAAGATCCCCTGGAGAAGGGAATGGCAACCCACCCCAGTAACCTTGCCTAGAGAAAACCTTGGACAAAGGAGCCTCTTCCATGGGGTCGCAAAGGTTGAACACGACTGAGACTAACACTTTCACTAATTCCAAATAAGGTCATTTTCTGAGACATGGTGAGTTTAACTTCAACACATGACTTGTGTGAGGACACTAGTCAACCTGTAACATCATCAAAGTTTGCGTTTCATTCCTTCTTTTGTGGAAATAAATGAAAAATAATGTCATGATCTTTGGATTTGAAATTTCTAATTAGCAAAAAGTCAGTAAATAGCACTATAGCTCAAATGGTAAAGAATCTGCCTGCAACACAAGAGACCCGGATTTGATCCCTGGATCAAGAAGATCCTCTGGAGAATGGAATGGCAGTCCACTCCAGTATTCTTGCCTGGAGAATCCCTTGGACAGAGGAACCTGGCAGGCTACAGTCCATAGGATCACAGAGTCGGACATGACTGAGGGACTAACACTATTATGAACAAAAGTTGCTCTTGTTTTTTTTTTTTTCTCTGTATTCTCTGTTGTATCTACTTGTATGCCAAGAATTTGAACTGATGATTTAATATGCAACAGGGGCTTCCCCAATGGCTCAGTAGTAAGAAATTCACCTACAATATAGGACGCGTGGCCTCAATACCTGGAGAATCCCATGGACAGAGGAGCCTGGCAGGCCATGGGGTTGCAAGGTGTGGGACATGACTTAGCAACTAACCAACAATAAAAATAATGTCAAAAGCATTTTGCTTTGTTGTGTTTTGTGCATGAAAGCTGGGGAAGGGAGCTAGAGATGTTGGGGGTTGCTATGTGTGTGTGTGTTTGTTGAACAAATTACTTTCTGATTAGCTTTGACCCCTCAGGATTATTTCCAAGTGTCATTATCACTCTCAAAGTATTATACTTGGGATATTTTGCTTTTCCTCACCCCATTCAAAACACAAACTCACATGCCACAGATTACAAAATGTAGAGTATAAAATAAGTGATAATCCTAAATATAGATGAAGCCTCTTTTCATGTGTTTCTAGTGTTTTTTGGTGTTTCTATGACATTGGCTTTATCTCCCAAGTAGTAGAAAATTGTATCTTTCAGGACAGAAATTAAAGATATAAAATAGTCAAGTAAGAGAAATCAGAGACTCCAAGGACCCTGGGGTGTGAACCAGCACTCCAGCTCTTTCTCCTTTATAATGATTTTCAGAGAAAGGCAGCTTTTCTGCGATGGATGATGTGGTAGTCATCAAGCTCCTTCCTCTCAGTTTATGATGCTCCTTAAAATTTTGTGTAAAGCTATGTCACACCTAGACAACATATTAAAAGGCAGAGACACTACTTTGCCAACTAAAGTCCATCTAGTCAAAGCTGTGGTTTTTCCAGTAGTCATGTATGGATGTGAGAGTTGCACAATAAAGAAGACTGCACACTGAATAATTGATGCTTTTGAACTGCTGTGCTGGAGAAGACTCTTGAGCCCCTTGGGCTGCAAGCAGATCAAACCAGTCCATCCTAAAGGAAATCAGTCCTAAATATTCATTGGAAGGACTAATGCTGAAGCTGAAACTCCAAAACTTTGGCCACCTGATGAGAAGAGATGACTCATTAGAAAAGACTCTGATGCTGGGAAAGATTGAAGGCAGGAGGAGAAGGGGATGACAGAGGATGAGATGGTTGGATGGCATCTCTGACTCAATGGACATGAGTTTGAGCAAGCTCCGGGAGATGGTGAATGACAGGGAAACCAGAAGTCTTTGGGTCACAAAGAGTCAGACATGACTGAGCAACTGAACAACAACAATATTCAACACTTTTTCTATAAACCTTCCTTTTTAATTTTCCTTCCTTTTATTTTCTTTTTATGTTTCAAGATTCTTGCATTCTCTTTTCCCCTCTAACTTGGCTCTTGTATTTTTTAGACATTTCAGGTAACAGTCTTTAGTATCACTAAATTAAACAAAAATTAGGACAAAGTACAAGGATTAAAACATTTCCCAGGCTCTTCAGTGCACTGTATAGGTTTCATCCTGACTTTAATAGACATATCCAAATTTAAGCATAGACTTTATACCTGACCATTCTGTGATCTCAGAGCTGAAAAGTGGGCGTAACATAAATATGCACAAATTACTTAAACTCTCTAGGCTTTAGTTATCTCACCTGCAATATAAGGGTATAATAGCTACCTTATAAAAATTTGTGTAGTGCCTAGTAGAGATGACAAACATAAATTGCCTTGAATATTGTTTGTTTTCAGTATATATCACCATTACTGTAAAACAAAAGTTTAAAAAAAGTGTTCTTTTCATCTTTCTAATACAAACCAGCTAAGAATATCATCTTTAGCAATCATCACTTTTATACCATCTCCAGACATACAAATTATCTTGGTATATTTTATTTTCTTTCCAGAGATGAGACCTTAGCTTTCTTCCTTAAAAATCTTGTGAATTTCAGCAAGCATTTCTCTCTCTCTCAGCTTCAGTTTGCATACCTAAGAAATGAGAATGGTAATCATAGCTAACAAGAATATGACTGGTTTTGAAAATAAACTGTAAATCATAAAGCACAATATAAACATTTCATCCATTTTTGATCAGCTTTGTACTAATATCGCCACTATAACACAATCAGTTGGACTTACTCTGAAATACTGAGAATCTAATTGTATAATTAGCTGTGTGCTATGTTCTCACTCAGTCATGTCCAACCCTTCACAACTCCATGGACTGTAGTCCACCAGGTTCTTCTGTCCATGGAATTTTCCAGACAAGAACGCTGGAGTGAGTTGTCATTTCCTCCGCCAAGGGATATTCCTGACCCAGGGGTCGAACCCGAGTCTCCTGTATCTCTTGCATTGCAGAACGATTTGGTGAGTAGAATCTATCCACCAATCACTGACATTTTCATCAGGTATTATTTTAGTAGACTTGAGTCAATTTAATATTATAATTCAAGTCATATGTGGTTTACAACATGATTTTTGAATGTTTCAAGAATAATCCTTCCAAAATAGCATTATTTATCAGGTATTTTATTTTTCTGGAAGCATAAATGACTATCAGACAAATGGAACACACATTTGAGCCTTGACCAGTTTTGCACATTAGGCTTGGAATCTTGAATCACAGAGGTATACATCAATCTAATATGCATATGAATATGAGGCTTGCCAGCAGAGTTCCAAAGAATAACAAGGAGACATAAGAAAGACTTCCTCAGTGATTAATGCAAAGAAATAGAGGAAAACAATAGAATGGAAATGACTAGAGGTCTCTTTAAGAAAATTAGAGATAACAAAGGAATATTTCTTTCCTTTGCAAAGGAAAGAATATTTCTTTTGTGTGCAAAGATGGGCACAATAAAGGACAGAAATGGGCTTAACAGAAGCAGAAGATATTAAGAAGAAGGGGCAAGAATACCCAGAAGAACTATACCAAAAAGATCTTCATGACCCAGATAACTATGATGGTGTGATCACTCACCTAGAGCCAGACATTCTGGAATGCGAAGTTAAGTGATCCTCAGGAAGCATCACTATGAACAAAGCTAGTGGATGTGATGGAATTCCAGTTGAGTTATTTCAAATCCTGAAAGATGATGCAGTTAAAGTGCTGCACTCAATATTTCAGCAAATCTGGTAAACTCAACAGTGGCCACAGGACTGGAAAAGGCCAGTTTTCATTCCAATCCCAAAGAAAGGCAATGCAAAAAAGTGTTCAAACTACTGACAATTGCACTCATCTCACATGCTAGCAAAGTAATGCTGAAAATTCTCCAAGCCAGGCTGCTACAGTACATGAACTGTGAACTTCCAGATGTTCAAGCTGGATTTAGAAAAGGCAGAGGAACAAGAGATTAACTAGCCAACATCCACTAGATCATCAAAAAAGCAAGAGAGTTCCAGAAAAACATCTATTTCCGCTTTATTGACTATGCCAAAACCTTTGACTGTGTAGATCACAACAAACTGGAAAATTCTGAAAGAGATGGGAATACCAGACCAACTGACCTGCCTCCTCTGAAATCTATATGCATGTCAAGAATTGGACACGGAACAACAGACTGGTTCCAAATCGGGAAAGGAGTACACCAAGGCTATAAATTGTCACCCTGCTTATTTAACTTATATGCAAAGTACATCATGAGAAACACTGGACTGGATATAGCACAAGCTGGAATCAAGATTGCTGGGAGAAATATCAATAACCTCATATATGCAGATGACACCACCCTTATGGCAGAAAGCAAAGATGAACTAAAGAACCTCTTGATGAAAGTGAAAGAATAGAGTAAAATTGTTGGCTTAAAGCTCAACATTCACAAAACTCAGATCATGGCATCCAGTCGAATCACTTCATGGCAAATAGATGTGGAAACCATGGAAACAGTGAAATATTTTATTTTGGGGGTTCCAAAATCACTGCAGATGGTGACCACAGCCAGGAAATTAAAAGACACTTGCTCCTTGGAAGAAAGTTATGATCAACCTAGATAGCATATTAAAAAGCAGAAACATTACTTTGGCAGCAAAGGTTCATCTAGTCAAAGCTATGGTTTTTCCAGTAGTCATGTATGGATGTGAGAGTTGTATTATAAAAAAAGCTGAGCGCTGAAGAATTGATGCTTTTGAACTGTGGTGTTGGAGAAGACTCCTGAGAGTCCCTTGAACAGCAAGGAGATCAAAGCAGTCAATCCTTAAGGAAAGCAGTCCTGAATATTCATTGGAAGACCTGATGCTGATGCTGAAATTCCAGTACTTTGGCCACCTGATGCGAAGAGCTGACTCATTTGAAAAGACCCTGATGCTGGGAAAGATTTAAGGCAGGAAGAGAAGGTTTCGACAGAGGATGAGATGGTTGGATGGTATCACCAACTCGATGTAGGTGAGTCTGAGCAAGCTTCAGGAGCTGATGATGGACAGAGAAGCCTGGCAAACTGCAGTCCATGAGGTCGCAAAGAGTTGGACAGGACTGAGTGACTGAACTGAACTGAGCATTTAAAAATGTTTGCTCTTGCTTTTTATAAATATTCAACAGCACATCAAGTCATTTTCATTATATGCTGAGATTTGGGGGAACATATCCTCTTTCCTAACAACTGGCAAATCAAACATTTGCTTAATAAATAGAAGTTCTATTGAATATATCTTCCTTCTTTGTGTATATTTTAAGTGGTAGTTTGTAAAACTTATCAACAGTTCTAAAATAGCATTACTATGTCACATACATACTCAGTAATCCATGAAGATAAGTTGTGATTGATGCAGGAATTAAATGCCAACATATCTGGCAAACATTTGTGAAGAATGTGTATATATTTACAATGATTTTAATAACTTGAGTAGCATTTTTTAGTAAGAAAGAACAGCATTTTCTGGGTTTCAAAAAGAAAGAACAGAAATTGGAATCAAATGTAGTTTATTTCTGTTCTATAGTATAAATTTTATAAGCTTTCAAAGATTTCAGGGAAAAAAATGGAGAATCAGTTCAAGGTAAGAGCATGCAGGTAAGATCAGCCTTACTACATAGCAATAAAGAAAAGAGATAGCTTTAGATGGGTTACAAAATTAGGTCAATTCATTTTTAATTGCCTTTTTTTGAAAGGTCTTTTGAGAGCGTTTAATACAATATTTTAAGAATAAAATACCATTCTTCTCCCATTCTCCTATTCGATCATTAAATTTTTAGCATCAAGGGAAACACCATATTCCACTTTGAATCTGCTAAATTATGTGAATAATTTTTTTATCTGTAACAAAGAGCTGTAACATGCTTACAAAGATAATTAATAACTGTCAAGTTAGTGAATTGAAAAATAAGTTATTTGGAATATATATTCCATGCTATTTACTTTCTCTTGTTTTTCAATGGTCTGCATGAGGTTATTAGTAGAATAAATAGATCCAAAAATGGAATGAATTGTTTTGGAATTTATCATAACATGTTTAATTGATGTACGGAACGAGAGTATTCATTTTCTGCTATGATCATTAAGAATCAACATGGGTGATAATGATGGGAAAGCAAAAGTAGAGCTCGATATTTGCACCGGGCGGCACCCTGCAGGCCTGCACGCCCTGTGCTTGCATAGCCTCAAATCCAAAGAAAGAACACAGAGTCAGCAACAGAGAGAGAGCGCGATGGTTTAATAGATAGAGGGATCTTTCATGTCTTGAGCCAGGTAATGGAGCAACACCCCACTGTGTGCAGCAGATGGACGGCACACAACTAGTCTTCCCTAAGGATAGGGGTGGGAGAGGGAGGTGGTTGTAGAGGGAATAATTGAGTTAAGTTGACTCATTGGTTACCCGGGGAAACCAGCAGAGGGGCCCCTTTGATAAACTATCATAATGGAGATTATGTGGACAGAGGAGCCTGACAGTCCATGGGGTTGGAAAGAATCAGACAGGACTGAGAGATCAACACTTTCTCATAATAGAGATAGAAACAGTTTCAGATTTTATTTTCGTGGGCTGCAAATTCACTGCAGATGGTGATTGCAGCCTTGAAATTAAAAGACAATTGCTCCTTGGAAGAAAAGCTACGACCAACCTAGACAGCATATTAAAAAGCAGAAACATCACTTTGCCAACAAAGGTCCATATAGTCAAAGCTATGGCTTTTTCAGTAGTCATGTATGGTTGTGAGAGATGGAACATAAATAAGTCTGAGTGCCGAATAATTGATGCTTTCGAACTGTGGGGTTGGAGAAGACTCGAGAGTCCCCTTGGACAGGAAGAAGATCAAACCTCACAATCCTAAAATAAATCAACCCTGATGCTAAAGCTGAAGCTCCAATACTTTGGCCACCTGATGTGACAACCCAACTCACTAGAAAATACCCTGACTCTGGGAAAGACTGAAGGCAGGAGGAGAAGGAGGCGACAGAGCATGAGATGGTTGGATGGTATCACTGAATCAATGGACATGAGTTTGAGCAAACTCTGGGAGATAGTGAAGGACAGGGAAGCCTGGTGTGCTGCAGTTCACGGGGTTGCAAAGAGTGGGACATGACAGAGTGGACAATGACTAGAGAGTTCTGATCTAAAGATTAGAAGAATCACTCCCTGGGGCTGGGGACAAGTATGTAGGCACTTACCAATTAGACTCTATGATTAACAGGAAAGGTCAGTGAGATGGGTAGGGTGTGTTTAGCAAACCGATCAGGTTCAGAACCACCCATGGCATTTACTTGACATGACTCTCCAGTTTCCTTCAAACTAGGATAGTTCTCAGTGCTTCCTTGACTTTCATGATCTTAAAACTTTTGGAGCTTAAGAAATATCATTTTGGAGAGCATTCCTCAATCTGAGTTTGTCTAATGCTTTCTCACAATTATCTCCACAAGCTATGCATCATTGTTAGAAATATTGCAGAGGTTATGATAAGTTCTGTTCGCATCTTGTGAGGTGGCATGTAATTTCTATTTTTCCCAATGCTGATAATGACCACTTCGATGAGTTGATTAGTGGGGGTCTCACCAAGGTTCTCCACTGGAGAGTCACTCTTTTTTGTAATAAACAAGTATTTTGTAGACAGGTACATTGAAACAATGCAAGTAATCAAGTTCCTAAACAAACTTTTAATTTATTCAATTTATTTCTATCAACTTTGGTTCATGATTTCCTATTTATTTCACCAGTTAAAATCAATTTATATAATATATCAACTATTTTATTGTTGTTCAGTCGCTAAGTCATGTCCGACTCTTTGCCACCCCATGGACTGTAGCCTGCCAGGCTCCTCTCTCCATGGAATTTTCCCAGCAAGAATACTGGAGTGGGTTGCCATTTCCAACTCCAATATCAACTATTCTTCTTTAAAAATAAAATCAATTAATATTATTTATTTGGCCAACTAGGGGAGCCCCTTTAAACTGCTTCTCTAATCTTAAAAACACCTTTGATTCCTCCCTCTACTCAGGTTCTAGCACTCAGTTCTGGCCAACTACCCACTTTCATTGTCTGTGACTCCCCATTTCAGTCCTGCTAACAGATGCCTTCACTGTTCTGTGCCATGTAAGAGTTTTAGGTTCGAATTGCTTAGAATGGTAAATGAATGATGGATGCAATAGTGAAATTTTAATTTTTATTATTAAAAACATTTTGTTGCTGATTCACAAAGCTCATTGCTTTTTTCCACCGTTTTAATATTCTTTCAGAAAACAGTGAATGTGATACCAGTGGTGGTGTGTGGTGGTGTGTGGTATATGCGGTGCTTTTTCTCCCAAAGTGGAGTAAGTGTGTTACAATTACAAATATGATGTTATTAAGATTTAAAGAAAACTAAAATTGAAAAAAAAAAATAGAAAAATGCCACTATGTAGCTAAATCTGAAGTATTAACCATATATCTACAGCTCCTTTGACAATAAAATATTACCACTCAGAGCTTAAAAACAAAAGAATCATCTTTGAATTCTCCCAGTATCTTATCTTCTATAAAATTCTGTTGTTTTATGTTTGCAGTACTTGTTATTCCTATTTCTGTTTTCATTTATGTATACCTGTATTTTGACTCTTTCTTCCAGTTTCTCGCAGTGCCACAAATCTGGTCTTCCTACTACAGCCTTTATGCTCTTATCCTATGTTGGGCTACCAAATTAGTGTCATATCCTTCCATGTTTTCAGGAGAATAAATGCTGTCAACAACTCTATGACCTCTTTTCCAGCCTACCTATTCAGTCTCTTCTTTCTAATTCTTTTTCAAAATTGATCACTCTAGCTCAAGTAAAGATTTATTGTTCCTTTTGGAAACTCTTGGATTTTGTATCCATTCTTTCACATTCTCCAATGGCATTCTCTTCTTTAATTCTCCATTTGCTTACGTTTTCCCAACATATAAAGTCAAGCTCAACTGCAACCTCCTCTGTGAATTGTCACAAGTGCTTCCTGAGAAGTATATTCAGCTGATTTTTAACCAAATATTATTCTTTATCTCCCACTATTTTTAAATTTATGAGCCATGTAACATTCACACTGTGCTAAACACTATTCTCAGTGCTCCACAGATGCTCACTAATTTAACGCTCAAAACAATCCTATGAGATAGGTACTATTGTTAATCTAATGCTAAATGTTAGGAAAACAGTTTTTAAACAATTCAAGTCCACACACTGACTCTTGAGATCATGTATTTAAATTTTATTCTGTGAGGCTGGTGTTACTTATAATTAAAATTATAATTTTACTTCATTTATAAGTATATAACAGAAAATCTATGTATCAATTATTCCTCCCTACCCCCCCAGAACCTAGCTCATTGCATTGTATTTATAAGGCATTCAACTAGTGATTTTAGGATATAGGTTATTTTTACATGAATCAAATATTCCATTAAGTATTGCAAAGTGGTTAATTTCTAATTCCAAATGGCTACAGAAATTTATTACCATAAATTAAATAGTTCTTTCAAATACAATAAAAGAAAACCGGATATCTGTCTGATTTTTTTTCATTTATTTAAAAATGCTTAGAGTAACTAGTTCACACCACAGAGAGCCTCTAATATGATGGATGGGTTGACTGTTTCAAATCATTTTATGTACTCATGGATTTTTACATTAGTATATAAAGTACGTTTGAAGTGTTTAAATTAATGACAATTGTTAATATTTTTTTTGTTTAAATTATAACATCTTAGGAAAGTGGGGGCTTCTTCCAACTGATTCTTGTCCTGTGGACATAACTCTTGTGGTTTTATGACCACTTCAACAAAGTCCCAGTTTCTTTTTTGGAAATGAGATTTAGAAACCATGATTTGAGTAATGGGAGATGAAGAGGACTCACTCACAGGCTTTGTACTAGACAGATACAGAAACGATATTTTGAGGGAAAATGAATAATAAGTTCATTCTGGTCTATTTCTTTTCAAATGAAAGGGTGCAAAATTTCTTCATTTTTATAGAACCACGGGACACTTGCTTAGTCAGTTCAGTTTAGTAGATCAGTTGTGTCTGACTCTTTGTGACCCCATGGACGGCAGCAGGCCAGGCTTCCCTGTCCATCATCAACTCTCAGAGCTTGCTCAAACTCATGTCCATCAAGTCGGTCATGCCATCCAACTACCTAATCCTCTGTCATCCCCTTCTCCGCCTTCCTTAAATCTTTCCCAGCATCAGGGTCTTTTCCAATGAACAGTTCTTCACATCAAGTGGCCAAAATACTGGAGTTTCAGCTTCAAAATCAATCCTTCCAATTAATATTCAGAACTGCTTCCCTTAAGAATTGACTGCTTTGATCTCCTGGCTGTTCAGGGGACTCTCAAGAGTCTTCTCCAACACCACAGTTCAAAAGCATCAGTTCTTTGGTGCTCAACTTCATAGTCCAACTCTCACATTCATACATAAATACTGGAAAAACCATAGCTTTGACTAGATGGACCTATGTTGGCAAAGTAATGTCTCTGCTTTTTAATATGCTGTCTGGGTTGGTCAAAGCTTTTCTTCCAAGGGGCAAGTGTCTTTTAATTTCCTGGCTGCAGTCACCATCTGCAGTGAATTTGGAGCCCAAGAAAATAAAGTCTCTCACTATATCCCCATCTATTTGCTATGAAGTGATGGGATGAGATGGCATGATCCTAGTTTTTTGAATGCTGAGTTTTATTTAAGCCAACTTTTTCACTCTTCTCTTTCACTTTCATCAAGAGGTTCTTCACTTTCTCTCTGTTTTCTGCCACAAGGGCAGGGTCATCTGTGTATCGGAGGTTATTGATATTAGTATTTCTCTCGGCAATCTTGATTCCAGTTTGTGCTTCATCCAGCCCAGCATTTTAGATGATGTACTCTGCATATAAGTTAAATAAACAGGTGACACTATATAGTCTTGAAGTACTGCTTTCCTAGTTTGGAGCCAGTCTGTTGTTCCACGTCTGGTTCTAACTGTTGCTTCTTGACCTGCATACAGATTTCTCAGGAGGCAGGGGAGGTGTTCTGTTGTTCCCATCTCTTGAAGAATTTTCCAGTTTGTTATGATCTATACAGTCAAAGGCTTTGGTGTAGTCAATAAAGCAGAAGTAAATATTTTTCTGGAACTCTCTTGCTTTTTCGATGATTCAATGGATGTTAGCAATTTGATCTCTTGTTCCTCTGCCTTTTCTAAATCCAGCATGAACATCTGGAAGTTCATGGTTCACGTACTGTTGAAGACTGGTTTGGCAAATTTTTGCATTTCTTTGCTAACGTGTGAGATGAATGCAATTGTGTGGCAGTTTGAACATTCATTCTCCTTGCCTTTCTTTGGGACTGGAATGAAAATTGACCTTTTTCAGTCTTGTGACCACTGCTAAGTTTTCCAAATTAGCTGAAATATTAAGTGCAGCACTTTCACAGCGTCATATTTCAGGATTTGAAATAACTCAACTGGAATTCCATCACCTCCACTAGCTTTGTTCATAGTGATGCTTCTTAAGCATCTTAAGGCCCACCTGATTTTACTTTTCAGGATGTCTGACTCTAGGTGAGTGATCACAGCATAGTGGTTATCTAAATCATGAAGATCTCTTTGGTATGTTCTGTGTATTCCTGTCACCTCTTCTTAATATCTTTTGCTTCTGTTAGGTATATACCTTTTCTGTCCTTTATTGTGCCCAATATTTGCATGAAATGTTCCCTTGGTATCTCTAATTTTCTTGAAGAGATCTCTAGTCTTTCCCATCCTATTGTTTTCTTCTATTTCTTTGCATTTATCACGGAGGAAGTCTTTCTTATTTCTCCTTGCTATTCTTTGGAACTCTGCATTCTAATCGGTATATCTTTCCTTTTCTCCTTTGCCTTTAACCTCTCTTCTCTTCTCAGCTGTTGTAAGGCTTCCTCATTTGCTACTTTTTAGAAAATAATAAGGGAGACAATAATTAAAGGCAACAGTGAAAATCAGGTGAATAGTCTCCTGACTACTACACAACTAAAACCTCAGACTTGAGTTGTTCTTACTCTGAGAAATCCAGCCACATGCAAAGTACTTTGCCAGTATGTTAAGTTATTCCTTAAATCAAACTCAACTGTGCTCATATTATTCAGGAAATATTAAAAAATAAATTTTAAAGGATAACTTTAGCTTGTGTTTTCTTAAATATCAGAATATAAAAATGAATTTTCCATAATATTCCTCAAAATTGTTTTTTTATATATGCATAATGTACTTTTCAAACTTTTTAAGCTACTGAATCTTTATTAAGATAAAGCTTTACATAAAAACTTAATATACAAATGAATGAAAGCAGAACTATTCTGGTTGGGGAGGGTTTTATATAAAATTTAATTTCAATAGGGTTGCCTAGAAGTCTTCTCACTCAGAGAATCATGTTACCAAAATCACTTTAAATAGAAAAATAAAATAAGAAGCCTTTGGTTTTCAAGTAAGAATGACTAGGGCCTAGATTGGTTGTTCCACTTTTTAGCTCTGTAAATCAAGGGAAAATTACATAATCTATCATGAACATGACTTCCTTATGAGTAAATTCAGAATTTTCAGAGGATTTTATTATGAAAATACAATAAAGCATGGTTTTGAAAGCATTTTACATAGTGTAAGTTTTATATAAATGCACACTGAAATTGTTTATACTCTAAATTTCAATTTCCATTAGCATATTAAATCTTGATCCTACAGCAATGAGAACACTGTCTTTCTCCTCCAGGATTGTCATATACAGTTCCCTGTTGTTGTTTAGACATGAAGTCATCTCCAACTCTTTGTGATCCCATAGAATGTGTCCTTCAGGCTCCTGTGTCCATGGGATTTCCCAGGCAAGAATATTAGAGTGGGTTGCCATTTCCTTCTCCAGGGCATCTTCCTGACTCAGGGATTGAAACCTCGTCTCCTGCTTGGCAGGTAGATTCTTTGTCACTGAGCCACCTGGGATAGTTCCCAAGTGAATCTAAGACAATTGTGAATACCTAGGACTTCTGAAATATGAGACATTATTGATAAAAGGTATTCATTTTCACCACTGACTAAATCATTCTTTGTCAGTTATTGTGTAGTCAGAGACAGTACAGCATCTATTGATATTTTAGGACCTAGTATATTTCATCCCTCCCTACAAACTCATATCTGTAAAGCTTTGCAGCAGGCAGCATATGAATAAGCTATTAAAAAAATCTGACCCAGGAGATAATTTTACCCTCAAACATGATTTAAATCTTTGATAGAAAATATTTTCTGCATGAGTCAATAAGCCTCTTTTAAGATAATTTCTTTTCTCTTTTAAGATAATTTCAGCTCCAAGGTCATCTCTCACTATAGACCTTGAAGAAGACATTTTAGAATTTTAGAGAAGTGCCCTTGTCAGTGCAATTTAACTACATCAGTGATGTGGAGTAGATATCTAAATGTTTGGTTAATAAATAGCATTCTGGGAGACAATGTGCATGCTACTTTCTATGCCCTGTTTGATGTCTAATATCATTCTCACTGCTAGCATTTGTTGAACTCAGAAAAAATGGAAGTAAAATTATCCTAATAGAAGTTTAGAGAGATTATTCTGGGTGTTATATTTTGGGAAAGTAAGCAGAATGAGAGACTGCAAGCTGAAAGCTCAATAAACATAAAAGACTACAACATCATAGAATATTTAGCATGACTATATTTAACTACAGATCACTGAAATTATTTTATTATTTATAACACTTCTAAGACTTAAATTTTACTTTATAGGTATTCATTCCCCAAGAAGAAAATGGAAACAGGATCTTTCAGCAATGAAGTTGGAACAATGTAAACAGAAATACAGCATCGACAAGGAACATTTCATGTGTTTGGTCATTTGATGTGGAAACAGTGGTGACTAACAATGTTGAGTCTCTGATATAATTTACCTCTGACAACACATATTGGAAGTCTTGCACCTTAAAAGAATGCTGTGTGATGACAGGTTATAATATGATCCCAAGACTAAAGCTATTCTGCTTATATATATCTATTTCCATAATGTATTATTATTGTTATGAATGTTTTAGAAGACAGCAGGGCAAAAATTAGTGTTAATCCATGTAATTAGGCAAATAACCACTTAACCCAGAATAAACTGCTTAACAGAATTCAATTACTTTTCAAACAAACAAACAAAAAACTTTTTTTCTCATGTTTACTTGCAAATTTCAGGACTTGCTTTTCTTTGTCACCTATTAGATTTGTAAAGTAGCCATACAAGCTTGTAAACTCTTGGTAAAATCCATTCAGTAAAGCAACATAGTATTTTTGGTAACAATATAATAATGGCAAAAAATAATAAAAAGTGAGAATATTATTATACTTACTATGATTTATTCTTTGGACAGAGTCTGATGTTAGACTCTGGAGTAGTGAGTGATTATGTGCATATAAGAAAAAGTATGTGAACTGAAAGGAGGAGGCCACCTGAAAAATAGGAAACTTCCACTTTAGCAGATAAATAGCTGGTACCTGAAAGGAGGGAAATAAACTAGCTCGGTTGCTAAGGGCAACTCTAAATGCTACTTCTTCAAGCATGACATTGTATTGGAAGATTCATGTCTGTGCCTGTGCTATTTATCTATCTGAAAGTGATTAAGATGATGCTATTTTAAGTTAGGTGTTCACACAACTGTCAGCAATCATGAGTTGTGAAGCAGAGAGCATAAGCACAGGGGCTTAAATTCTATACCTTACGTGAGGCCCAAGGCACAAAGGTGAAAGACAGAGGAGGCTAGGAACATGAAGAAATGTGGGCTTCTTATCAAGCAGAATGTCCCCTTGTCAAGTAAGGCTGACATTTGTTGGAATGTAACAGGATGCCCATCTGTTTTGGTCAAAATGCAATTGCTGTACAATGGAAAATTACTTGAGATTAACTTGACATATTTGTTCTTTTGCAGTTCTTTGTTCAGTTACCTTATATAAAATTTGCCAAATAAGTCATGGATGTAAAAATAAATCAGGTTAAAGTTTCAATAAAAAATTTCTGAGGATGCCTCAATTTTCTTCAGGTATTATTATGACTACTAAAATTGTGTGATGTTTAACCAAATAGTATTTCAAATGAAATTTACAGTTTATATTAGATAATATTCCATGGAATGTAAATGTTTATAACTTTATCTTTTCCAGTTTTGAGTTATAACTGACAAATAAAAATTATATATATATTTACATATTAAAGGTGCACGATGTTTTGATATACATATGCTCTGTGAAATGATTACGCTACCAAGTTGATTGATATAGCCATAACCTGACATGGTCATCTTTTTTGTTTTTTTGTAGTGATAACATTTAAGGACTACTTTCTCAGGAAAATTTCAAGTATATGCTGCAGTATTAATTAATGAGCGTCACCATGCTGTACTTTAGATCTCCAGAACTTATTCATCCTATATAACTGAAACTTGGTACCCTTATCCTACATCTCCCTACCTCCCAGCCCTACCTCCTACCTCCCTGACAACCACTGTTATCCTCCGTTTCTATGAGTTCTACTTTTTTAGGTTCCACAATAAACGAGATCAGGCTATAATTTAAAATCTTAAGTATTTAATGTTGTTGCTTCTATGGAGGACTTCCCTGGTGACTCAGATGGTAAAGCGTCTGCCTACAACATGGGAGTTGGGATGTTGACTTGTGCTGGGGGGAAAAAAAAGAAAAAGAACTACAAATTCCACTTTCCTTACGAAGTTGTGCCTATTGAAGAAATAAAGTCTCATTCCAACTTAGGCATCTGGTATTTTCTATTTGAATGAAAGATTTTGAGGTTACGGGATGGAATGGTAGTTGCCTGTAGACTGTGATTTCCACTCTGGCACTGGATGTACATTCATTTTGAAAGCACAGCTTCCTTTCATCTTTGTCTCTACTATGCCAGTCAATGCCTTTAGACAAGATATTTTAAATTGCAGTCTCAGCTGCATGAACTATAGTGTAGACATTAAAGTTCACAAAAATAACTTGACTCCGACTACACTATATTCTAAACAGCACTTCCTAATTTTTAGTATAGAAATCATATAAAAAACTGTGAAAGGGAATTACCTAAAAAGAAATAAAGCATAGACATAGTCTGTATGGAACACAAATAAGCTTAACATCAAAGTGATCACTTTGCTTTGCACCTGCAAACAGATAAGTCACCAGCAGACTGCTGAGCACAGGTGTGGTGTGCTCAATTCATCTGAGACCCCTAGCAGAACAAACTGCTCTATTTACTTCTCCATGAAGCCTCGGTGCGGATCTTTATGAAGCTCTTGATAGAGTGAAGTTTCCTGCGGCCCTAAAAGTAGTTGGGTCCAAATTCAGTCCCATTGTTCGTGCCAAAGAGATATAAAGTTCTGTAGGATTACTTGGTGCATCAAAATTGATGAATCTGTTCCCAAAAAGCTGATAAAAGAAGCATATTAGATAACAGTGTTCTGTACTTCTTAAGAAAAGGGTGACTACAGCTGGTCCCAGTGAGATGTGATGAATTGATTTTCTTTAACAAGCTCAGCAGGCAACTCTGAGCTTAGAACTATGAAACAAATACTTATGTCAGAGCAGGAGCTTGGAGGGTAATTATAAAAGGTGTGGCTTTCAGGAATCACACTTAAGAATCTTATTCAATAGGTCTCTTGGGGCCCAGAAATCTCAGTGCCTGACAACCCTACATCCCCAGGCATTTTTGATACAATCAAAGGTTTATAGGCTGAACTTTTAATTAAAAGTCAGGTTTACTGAGATACTATTTACATAAATCTTTATGTAAGATCTTTATGTAAGATCTTTAAGAGAACAAATTGAAGAATTGTGTGACCACCAGCATTGACAATATAGGGAACAGTTTCCTCCCACCTCTCTGCACTCAGTGCTTCTTCCTGCCCAAAATACCTGACAACTAACCACTCAGTTTGTGTTTCTGTCACTACAAGTTTGCCTTCAGGAGAATGACATATAAAAGGAGTCATAGGATATACATTTTAAGTGTTATTTCACTAACATTATGCTATTGTAATTCATCCATGTTGTTGCATTATCGGTCATTCATTTATTCCTTCTGTGAACAGTGATATTTCATTTTGTGAGTGTACCATATTTCTTAATTCATTCACAAGGATGTGCACATTTGAGTTTTCTTCAGATTTTGACAATTATGGGTATAGCTACTATTAATATCATCAAATAAGTCTTTGCATGGACAAGCATTTCCACTTCTCTTGGCACTGCTAGGTTATATAGTAGTTGCTGGGCTTCTCTGGTGGCTCAGACAGTAAAGAATCCACCTGCGATGCAGGAGACCTGGGTTCAATCCTTGAGTTGGGAAAACCCCCTGGAGAAGGGACTGGCTATCCACTTCAGTCATTCTTGCCTGGAGAATTCTGTGAACAGAGGAACCTGGTAGGCTACAGTTCATGGGGTCACAAAGTGTCAGACACAACTGAGCGACTAACACAATTATAGTGGTTGTAGGTTTAATGTTACAAGAAGGTGCCAAACTGCTTTCCAAGCGACTGTGCCGTTTTGTGCTTCTACCTGCAACGTGTGATAAATCAACTTGCACTGCATACTTCTCAGAACCTGATATTGTTAGTTATTTTTATTTAGCCACCCCATTCAATAGTTAAGGGTATCTCATTGTGGTTTATGTTTTAATTTACATTTCGCTGTTGACTGATAATGATGCTGGTTGCTATCCACATACTTCCAAAGGCAAAACATGTCTGTGTGTCCAGACTCTCCTATAAGGGACTTGTCAGCATTTGGATCATGATTTTATAGATTATCTGGCTTTTTCTCATGGTTAGGGTAGGATTAGTATTGTCTTGTGACTGTCAACGTTTTAAGCAGAATGTGATGCAGACAGAACTCTAACATACTTTTCTTAAAGTGTCTGAAGGAATTGAACCCACTGAAGTAAGTCATAGTTTCATTTCTGTGAGTGGGTGTCCATGTGAAAACTCAAGATACTTTTCCTAACTGCAGATGTATTTCTGACTCTTGGAGAGAAATGGTAGGAGAATTGAAAAACTAATATATATATATGTATATACATATATGTATATATATCACTTACTATTTTTCAAATTATTTATTTTAGAAACAGAATAATCTAAATGGTCCTGATAAGCCATTTACAAAAGCCCTGAGACTCTAGAATCAGGGTATTAAATAAAGGGAGAAGGGAGAATAGAAAAGAAAGTTGAATATCACACATATTTTCCTCGTGAATTTTTAATTCATTTATATATAATATTGGAAAGGGAAAGACTTTTTAAGATCAGTGCACTAAACCACTTGTCATAATGAAGAAGTATGGTTCAGTTCAGTTCAGTTCAGTCGCTCAGTTGTGTCCGACTTTTTGCAACCCCATGAGTTGCAGCACGCCAGGCCTCCCTGTCCATCGCCACCTCCCAGAGTCCACCAAAACCCATGTCCATCGAGTCGGTGATGCACCATCTCATCCTCCATCGTCTCTTTCTCCTCCTGCCCTCAATCTTTCCCAGCATCAGGGTCTTTTCAAATGAGTCAGCTCTTCACATCAGGTGGCCAAAGTATTGGAGTTTCAGCTTCAACATCAGTCCTTCCAGTGAACACCCAGGACTGATCTCCTTTAGGATGGACTGGTTGGATCTCCTTGCAGTCCAAGGGAGTCTCAAGAGTCTTCTCCAACACCACAATTCAAAAACATCAATTCTTCGGCGCTCAGCCTTCTTTATAGTCCAACTCTCACATCCATACATGACCACTGGAAAAACCATATCCTTGACTAGGTGGACCCTTGTTGGCAAAATAATGTCTCTGCTTTTTAATATGCTGTCTAAGTTGGTCATAACTTTCCTTCCAAGGAGTAAGCGTCTTTTAATTTCATGGCTGCAATCACCTTCATTAATTTAAACTTTAATTATTTTTAACAGTTAATGATCATAACAGGAAGTTATCAGATAATAATAATATTTTAGATAGGACACTTAAAACAATTAATGAGAGTCAATATTTACTGGACAATTATTACATGCAAAGTGCTCAACTTCATACTTTGAAAATGTTGTTCAGTCACTCTGTCGTGTCCAGCTCTTTGCAACTCCATGGACTGCAGCATGCCAGGCCTCCTTGTCCTTTATTATCTCCTGGAGCTTGCTCAAACACATCCATTGATTGATGATGTCATCCAAAACCATCTCATCTTCTGTCATCCCCTTTTCCTCCTGCCTTCAATCTTTCCCAGCATCAGGATCTTTTCCAAAGAGGTTGCTAATATAGATATTATAGATATAACTAATATAAATATTAGCTCATTGAAATAACCTAACAAGTCAATGAAGTGAATAGTATTATTGTCCATATTATGCAAATAGATCTAAAAACTTGATTACGTGTAAAGTTGGCCCTCAGTATCCATGAGTTCCACATCCGCTGAGTAATGGCTGTACCTTACCATTTTTTATAAGGGACTTGACCATCCCTTGGATTTTGGTACTTGCAACAATTCTGAAACCAATGCCCCACATATACCAAGGGACTGTATTGACACGTCCATGTTCACATAGCCTTTACGTATTTATGCAGGGTAACAAGTAAAAACCTAGGCCTGGGTATCCTAAATTAGTGCTTCTTGGGATTTAATGTGCATTTGGATCAACCAGGGATCTTGTTAAAATACAAATTATGATTCAACATGTCTAGGTTGAGGCTCAGGAGTCTATCCCTAACAAGCTCCCAAGTGATGTGGATACCGCCTGTCCAAAAACCACACTGTGACTAGCAAGGTTATAGAGTAGGACTCCTTACTGCTGGAGTATATTTCATCACATGCAGATACCAACTGAATCAGTCACAGATAGGTGTGAAGTCTTATTAGTGTGAACTGTGAAGATGAGAGTCTATTATATGTTTATGTCCAATGAGTGAGTATGCTGGGAACAGGAATTCTGTATAAGATAATAAATATAAAGGCAAATGCAAAGGTGAAAAACTTCTTTGTACCAATTATATGTTTATACATTTATTATGGAAATAGATTCTTACATGTGTTTAAATATTTTTGAAAAAATTTACTGCCGTGTTATTTGTAATAACAACAAAAAAAAAGGGATTCTCTGTAGTCTTTAGCAGTAGGGACAGGTTAAATAAAGATCAATAAATCTATTCAATGACATACCAGGCACCATTTAAAAGTGCTTTTAAAAGTTACTTCTTGTGCTTCCTTGTTGGCTCAGACTGTAAAGAATGTGCCTGCAACGCAGGAGACCTGGATTCAATCCCTGGGTCAGAAAGATCCGCTAGAGAAGGAAATGGCAACTCATCCTAGTATTCTTGCCTGGAGAATTCCTTGGACAGAAGAGCCTGGTGGGCTACAGCCCATGGGGTTGCAAAGAGTTGAACATTACTGAACAACTAACACTTCTTGAAAAAGAACTCCATTTGTTTTGAAAGCCCAGTGTAGGTAGGGACTGTCTGTTTTATTCATGTCTATGATGTTTGTACAGATGAAGCATGCCTTCTACACAGCAGGTATTCAAAACTCAACAATTTTTTGTTGCCTGAATGAATATATGACCTATAAGATAAACTATGCCTGAAAGAATATATGACTTACAAGATATACTACTGAGTGAAAAAATGTATAATAATAGTTACAGGATTTGGGGGGACAGAATCTGTAAATTTTGGATAGAGGTAAAATTATACCTTCTTCCACAGCTTGAATATTAATGTCAGCTTTGCTATTATTTGGAAAATAAAATTAATTAAAATATAAGAAACGGAGTATCAGAAATATCAAGAAGTTAGTATATTACTCCTTAGATTCCAGTTTCTTTTTTCTATGGTTGAAAGCATACAACATAAAATTTACCATCTTAATCATTTTTACAAGCTGGAATCGAGATTGCTGGGAAAAATGTCAATGAATCAGATACACAGATGCTAACTCTCTAATGGCAGAAAGTGAGAGGAGCTAAAGAGCCTCTTGATGAGGGTGATGGAGGAGAGTGAAAAAGCCAGCTTAAAACTCAATATTAAAAAAACTAAGACCATGGCATCCACTCCCATCACTTCATGGCAAATAGAAGGGGAAAAGTGGCAGCAGTGACAGCTTTCCTCTTCTTGTGCTTTAAAATTACTGCAGATGGTGACTGCAGCCATGATATTAGAAGACAGTTGCTTCTTGGGAGGAACGTTATGACGAACCTAGACAGTGTGCTATAAAGCAAAGACATCACTTTGCCAGCAAAGGTCTGTATAATCAAGGTTATGGTCTTTGCAGTGGTCATGTATGGATACGAGAGATGGACGAAAAAGAAGGAAGTGAAAGTGAAAGTCGCTCAGTTGTGTCCGACTCTTTGCGACCCCGTGGACCATACAGTCCATGGGATTCTCCAGGCCAGAATACTGGAGTGGGTAGCCTTTCCCGTCTCCAGGGGATCTTCCCAACCCGGGGATCAAACCCAGGACTCCTGCTTTGCAGGTGGTTTCTTTACCAGCTGAGCCTTAAGGGAAGTGCAAAAGAAGACAGAGCACCAAAGAACTAATGGTGTTGGAGAAGACTCCTGACAGTCCCTTGGACTGCAAGATCAAACCAGTCAATCTAAAAGGAAACCAACCCTGAATACTCCTTGGAAGGACTGATGCTGAAGCTGAACCTCCAATACTTTGGCCATCTGAAGTGAACCATCAATTCATCGGAAAAGATCCTGATGCTGGAAAAGACTGAGAGCATGAGGAGAAGGGGACAATAGAGGATGAGATGGTTGGATGGCATCATGGATTCATTGAACATGAACTTGGGCAAATTCTAGGAGATGGTGAGGGACAGAGAAACCTGGTGTGCTGCAGTCCTGGGGTTGTGAAGAGTCAGACATGGCTTAGCAACTGAACAACAACCACTTTTAAGTGTACAGTTCAGTAGATTAAGTATTTTCACATTGTGAAAGAGACATCCAGGATCTTTTCATCCTGCAAATCTGAAACTCTATACCCATTAAACAACAATCACAGATCTCTCTAAAGGAAGTGCTTCGAGCTACTATGTTGAATCAAAGATAAATTTCCTTCCAGACTTCTTCCACATATTTTATTCATACTTTTAAATTTGCACAGCCAAAATTAGCCTCAAGGCTTCCTCTTTCTCATTTTTTTAGAAGTCAACTTTGTTTAATGCCTTCCCCCAAATTTGGGAATAATCAAAGGGAATTAAAAGTTACCAAATTGATTGATACCACTATCTAGTTCTGCATATCAATGTTATAATATTAAGTATTCCACAGAAATTATAAGGTAATTTAGGGATTAAGAAAGGAGATAGAACCAAAAGAATATGTTATACTATGCATTCTAAGTCTGTTTGACTGTGCTCCGAGTAATGGCCATCTTTATTCTTCAACTCTGCCAAAATTTAGTTGTAAATAAAATAGAACCTGCTCAAAATCTACAGAGGTTAAATTATGAGTCCAGATCCTAGGGCTCTGTGATACAATTTATACAATTTACAATTGCTATGCTTTTTCTTTCAGTTTTAGAATATGTAAACACATCTATTTCTTGAGACCAAGTCAAGTATTTATTTTTGTTCTTTAGGCTTTCAATTATTTAATGGAATATATATGGATATCGAGATGTTTCAAACTCTAGGACCAGAAACTCCATCCGGAAGTCTTGATTTATGTCATTACATGTTGGAGTCCTGCAATTTTATCTTCTCCTGAGATAAGTTCACCACCTGATAATTTGCAGAAAGTCATTCCAGGCCAAACATGAAAGCATGATCTAGCCAGTACTCATGTATAACTAGAATTATTGCTTCATTCAGCCTGTTTTCAATCTGTCAGATTCCATTTTTTGTGTGCTGAAATACGATGGCAATAGAATTGCACTCTTCCCTCAGACTCTCCTGAGGGGAAATACACAGGGTTGGCAAAAATGTCCATTGGGTTTTGCTGTGACATCTTACCAAAAAGTCTGAAGGAACTTTTTGGCCAATCCAATATTATAGGCAGAGGATACAAGTAGATAGTGTGGCCTCCAGTAAGGCCTTGGGATGTCAGATGTACTCATAACCAGAGATCTCTTATTGAGAATCATGGTCCTGTTTTCATCTAGGTAGCTCTGAGTGAAGGCTATCTGTACCATTCTCCACAGGGGTTGCTCATAAGCAACCTGGCATCTCCTTTTTTATTTTTTTTTAATTTGTAATCTGCCTTATAGAGTACCATTTATTTGAACAATGACTTACATAATCAGTAAATCATAAATTTCTAAAGCCTATACATTCAGTAGAAAGGAAAAGAGGTTAAATTTTAACATCCTTTGGAATTTTAAACAATGAAGATAAGTCTAAAATTTTTATTGCAGAAGAATATGACACACCAAAATTATCTGGAGTAACATGGTCACAAATTTTTACATAGAAATTTATCATTGAAGCAATAGAAAGAAATAAACATTTTCAAAGCTGCAAAAAATAAGTTGAGTTGGCAAACTAAAAAAGTTAGGTTAACCAATCATAAGAGTATACTTTCATAGAACACATAAAGGCAGTAATTCTGCAAGTATGGTATGGGTCCAGAATTATTAGCATGAGAGGGGAAATATTGATAAATGCAAATTCTCAGCTCCACTGTAGATCAACTGAATTCAACAGGGAAAGGGTTTACCAGCATGTTTTAAAGATTCCTTGTAGGAGATTCTATCACATGGCACAGTTTTCTAACTGCTGTTACAAACTATAAATTGTTCACTACTCTTTGATCAGTGCAAGCAGTCTTAAGCTAAAAAAAAAAAAAGAGAGAGAGAAATCAACTGCACCAACTATTCATTTGATGTTTTCTTTTGTAGCCCAAGTACAGTTTTAAGTGGTATCTAATTTAGTCTTTGTTCTTAAATTTCTGTAGCTCAGTTTGTAGCTTAGATAATAGCTCAGTGGAATTTACTGCATATTTGTATATACTCAAATGGAGTATTCAATGATTATGGCTCATCAAGGTTAATTGTGACACCAGTGATTTCTATTTCTATGCTCATCACTTGTGAAGCTGCAGGTGTGACTGGTTTCTGACAGTGCTCCAAGTGAAGAGTGCCCTCAGCTCTCCAACTGAGCCCAAGACACTGACAATACAGGTGCAGGAAAGGGTCATTGTGTGAAGTTAATTTCCGGTAGTTTCATGAAACAGTGATCCACTTCACACAGTAGCTAATTATGAATACAATGGCACAATTGATGTTATTTTTCTTCCTACTATTTTCTCAGCTCCATGCTTAAGACAATATAAACCCCAATACCTGATATGGCCAATCTGGACGGCTCAGAGGAAAAGCAACATTTGAATTAAAATATCCATAAAATTGCTATAAAGGCGAATTTGAGGGTGGGCAATTTCAGGCACACGTGAAAGCAACTTTTGTTCTAGTATGACTCTAATAGGATTTATGTAGTGGAACTAGACTAGGATTTGAGAAGGTTACATGAAAAACAGTTATTTTCTAACATCAGATACAAGCATTTTAATTACCATTTAAGGCAGATAGGCAGTAATGGTGTTTGCTTAATAAATGGGTGCACAAAATTTTGTGGAGTGTAGTTGTGATATTTTTCCTGCATGTTTATATAGCAGAAAATGCATAATGCTAAGATTATTGCCCATGGTACACATTTTCAGATTTTCATTGGGAACCTCACTAGCAGTTCCAGTGGCAATCATGTTTTCCTGGTGCCATTTTAATCTCATAATTTAATCTAGAGTACTGGTGGCTCGTGGTAAAGAATCTGCCTACAATACTGAGACCTGGGTTGTGTCTCTGGGTTGAGATGATTCCCTGAAGAAGGGAATGGAAACCCACTCTGGTATTCTTATCTTGAGAATTCCACGGACAGAGGAGCCTGGCAGCCTATAGTTCAAGGAGCTGCAAAAAGTTGAACATAGCTGAGCAACTGAACATAACACACTTAGTCAAAGCAGAGACACTTATGTAATAATTAAACTAACTTTCTCTTCATATTGCAACACAGGAGTTTTATTGAAATACAGAATCAAGCATTCATTTAAGCAGAATTCAACAACACACTAGGGACTGCTACTCAAAGTGTAGTCTGCAGACCAGCAGCATTTGAGCTTGTCAGAAATGCAGAATCTCAGGAATTATCACAGACCCACTGGAGGAGAACCTGTACTAAGATGATTCCTAGTGGTCTGTGTATCCATCAGAATTTCAGGCACACAGTACTGTGGGGAAATACATATTTGATTTCTCAAGGATGTTGTTCTTTGCCGCCAAAAATGAACATGCACTTTGATTTACTGAGGTTTTCAGCAGCCATTTTGGGGATTAAAATGTGCAGAAATTATCATGCCATCTGTATAAATCTCACAGACCTAAGCACCTCTCATAAGTATACATCATTTTTATATCTATTGTTCCTATAGTCTCTTAAATAGTTATTTGACATTAAAAACATCAATTTTTCTGCTCTTTAATTTCCTCACCTGTAACATAGGGACAGCACTAATACTTGCATTTTTAAGGCTGTTTTGAGGATTATATGAGTTACATATGTAAAGCATTTGGAAGAGTTTTGGACACATAGTAAACTGTCCTTACTTGTTAATCTTAGCATTGCTTTTTTGACATTAGACATAGAAAGGTGATTCACATTTCATCAGACCAACTGAGAGGAGGGGCCAGGAACTAAGATGGGCAAGTGAGTGGGTGAGAGTTTAAAGAAACTACCAAGGAGCTGTTCGGTTGGTCTCAATTCCTCATGACACCTTCCTCTTGACTTGACCACAGCAAGTCAAGATCAAGCCAGCTGAGCCTCACTGGTCATCTTGGGTTGCATGAAGTTTTTGATCGTAGCTCTAGAGAAATTTACCTGGCACCCCTGTGGTCTGCCACAGGGTAGCCAAGTTCAGCCAGGGTTGCCAAAGGAAAAGCAGTGGTACTCAAACCAGAACTATTTTATATACACTTCATCAAAGAGGGAGGGCAAACCCCCAGAAAGATGGCTGATGGCATTACAGATAAAACACGAAAGACAGAGAATTTTTTCAAGGATGTCATTTTTTTTTTTTTTTCTAAAGGGATTTTACAGAAAGCATCATATATTTGAAGGAGAAAACTGGCCAGAGGGGTTAAACTTCACTTGGTATTCTGGCCACTCTGGGTAATAGTTCATCTCTTGATTTTTAAAACAGTGTGCTTTTACTTAAAATCAGTTTTCTAGAAAATTTACTTAAGATCAAACTTCTAGAAATATGATAGTTTTAAGATAGGTATATCTCTTGTTTAAATGTAATAACAGAAAAAAAAAAAGATGTACAGACTGGATCTTCCCTGAAAAAGCAATTTCAAGTAATGTTTCACAGAGAATTATAATGAATCAGTGTAGCATCACTTTCTGCTTTAAAAAGGAAAAAGAAAGAGGAAAAAAAGACACAACTAAAAACGACTCTGAAAATGGGGGTACTTTTATATTTACCATATGGAAAGTGAAAAGAGTTTATAACAGCATTTATGATATATTCAAGCCTGTCTACAAATTAAAAGTAGAATAATAATGATGATCACATTAGAAACAAAATGCTGTTATATTGGTCTTCCATGAGGTGCAAACAACCACATACATTGCTTCTGATCCTAACATCAAACTACAAGATGTTTGGTCTATTAGGATCAGGCAGTAGAATTTCTCATTTAAAGATGAAGAATACAATGTTCAGAGACATTCTGTGACTTGTCCTAGGTCTCAGACAAAGCAGTAATAAGAGATAACTAGATGGGCCATTCCTGTTAGCCTACACCAACATCTTCCCTTAAGTCAGGCCGGAGAAACTTTCTCTCTAAGAATAATGCTTCTCCTTTGTCCCCCAAACCATCTTGCTGCGCTAATTCTCATATTAATCAATATCCAAGCCTCCACTTCCATGGTAATGAACTAAGTGAGCATACAATCCAGATGTGCAGGTAGAACTCTGCAGTCCCGACTCTTAAGTATGCTCCCACAATTGTCCATTAAGGACAGTGACTACTGTAGACATTCTCATGTTCTAAACAATCATCTCTGTAGTCGAAACAAATATCTATTTCTCTCAGCAGCACCTAAACCAAAGGGCAGAGACATGTATAATGGCAACTCTTCCTACACATCAGAGAAGATGTGATATTCTTCTGAAATATCTGGCTCCCCAGCGAATAAATATTTGGTGCTTGATAAAGATTTTCTAATGATGAAAAGAAAAGACACAGTCATGCTTCTCTTCTTAGAGTCATACAGGGCTGTTGAGAGGGAGAGCTCCCTTTCCCAAAGTAAAACAAAAGAAGGCAGTGGAGGGAGGATTTATATTTGCTGTGAATCTTATCAGTCTTTTCTCTTTCCCTCTCCAAAAAAATAAAATTAATAAAATTAAGCCCATTAGGCTTGAATAAACTCTTAAATTTGAAAGACGTGAACCACCACATTTCCATTCGCATCAGAACGATTAAATACAGTTGTTTTTAAGTTCTTACAAGACACAGTTCAAGACAGCCATTTTTCTGAAACTATAGTTTTCAATATAAGTTTTTTTCTTTCCATTCACAGATACTTATTTATCACTCTGAGACATTCTCATTGAATTTTTTTCTTTAAAGCTTTTGTTTGTTTGTTTATTTCTTTTGATTTAATTGTGTTATTTTTGTAGCCTGTTACCATTCCTTTGAAAGTTCAAAATCCACATTTGGCAAAGAGGTTCCCAAATCACCTCCATGCAGAAGGGAAAGGAATGTGTTTAGCAGACAGCATAATATCCACAACAGGATGAGAATACTTAGGGAAAGCAGAAGATGTGTAAGGGGGAAATAGGAGGTACAGAGGAAACATTTATAGGAACTACTTACGAAACCTTGATGCAGTGTCTTTAGAGCAATACTGACATTGCTGAGCCCATTTCCTAAGAAGTGTCACTGTGAGTGTCCAGAGAAGCTGGTTTGGGTGGATCTCGTGGGGGTAGCAGGGAGGTGGGAAGTTTCCCAAGTGGAACTAGTGGTAAAGAGCAGCCAATGCATGACTCGCAGAAGAGGCGGTTGGATCCCTGGGTGGGGAGAATTCCCTGGAGAAGGAAATGGCAACCTGCTCCAGTATTCTTGCCTGGAGAATCCTGTGGACGGAGGAGGCTGGCAGGCTACAGTCCATTGGGTCACAAGGTATCGGACAGGACTCAGTGACTGGGCATGCGGGCACAGGGCCAGGCCCGGAGTTCTGCTAGCCCTCACCTACACTGTGCAGGGGGCAGACAGTGCTCAGGTGTCCCTGCTGCCCCACGCCCTCAACACAGCTTCCTGGGTGAGGATGTGCTTTGGATGAGGACACAGGGCTGTGAGACAAGTGGATTCAGCTTTGCAGATGAGCTGGCACAAAAGACAAGAAAGAAATACAAATGAGAAACTTGATAGATTTGGCCACACACAAATATAAAATGCCTGCATGTTAAAATACAGAAAAGGGGCATTTCAATGGAAAAACAGAGTAAGAAATATAACCTGACAATACTCTAGACACAAGACAACCAATAAGCCTGTGACACATATTGAACTTCACTTGTAATCAAACAGAAAAGGATGCAAAAAAAAAAAAAAAGACTTCCCACTGGAAAAGATCAAAAGAAAAAAAGTGTTAGCAATAAGTAGGAAACAGGCACTTTCCTATGCTGTTATTGAAAATGGAGGAAATACATGACAAATACATTTGAAGGAAATGTATTATGAATGGCTATCTTATCTATTTATCTTAAAATTAAAACGTCTATAATTTTGATACATTAATATCATTTACTGGAATTTGTCACAGAGACCTTTTAAAATATGTTAAAAATTCATACACAACAGAATTTCATTATATGAATTTTTTTCTAATATTAAAAATGGAAATGGAGACCACTTAAGTGTTAGTGTTTATATACATAGGAAATGTAATGGCAAATTATGATATGGAACATAAATGTAGTCAAAATCATAATTTTAAAGAATATGTAAGGATTTGGGGGAATAACTGTGATTGTTACTAAGAAAAAGTTTGCGGCTCAGCTGGCAAAGAACCTGCCTGCAATGCAGGAGACCTGGGATTGATCCCTGGGTTGGGAAGATCCCCTGGAGAAGGATACGGCTACCCACTCCACTATTCTGGCCTGGAGAATTCCATGGACTATAAAGTCCATGGGGTCACAAAGAGCCACACACAACTAAGTGACTTTCACTTTCACTAAGTAAAAATAGTTCACAAGACAATATGTAATTTATAAGCTCAGTTATGAAATTATTAAGATATGAAAATCATAAATATCTGGATATTGAAATTATAATCTACTTTTTCCTTAATTTTAAAAAATCAGATTCACATAGGTCGGTGTTTCTAATGTAGAGAAAGATATATAATTAAGTACAAAATTCTCCTAAACTTTCTTAGGAAGATTTCTCCAAATCTTCCTAACTTTCAGAATTAATTCTGGGAGATACATCTATAATACTAGATACTAGGCTAACATTCCCATTTGTCTCTCTGATTGATAAAGATTTTGCTAATTTATACCACTCCCGAACCCCCCAACACACCAACTCATTTCTTTCCTACCAGTGTCACATCATGTAATTTAATTTTTCAGTTGGATAAAATATTAAAGTAAATAAAGCATTTAAGTCACATTTCTTATCTCAAATATATACGTTATCTCCTGACTTCTCATTTTATTGGATGACTGTGAATGTCGTATTCTTTCGTTTCCTCCTCTTCCCCTCTTCTGCCTTTCTACTTCTGATATTTATAATGTGCTTACATCTGTAAGACAACAGCTGTTCTGTAACACATTAATTTTTGTAATTTGTGTGAAGATTGATCTTATATTTGAAAACAGTTGGAGAGTATTGATTATGCCATATTTTCCACTGCAAAGCTACATGATATGATTCTTCTTGGACTAAAAACATCATGATCACTTATCAAAATGGAATATTTCTAGGCTCAAGTCATTTTTCTTACAACAAGATAGCCATGAGAATGAGTCTTGTAAACATTCAACACAGGGAGCATAGTAATCAGGGACCCCAGCAGCCAGGGGCCCCCAACAGCTGTCCTCTGAAACCGGCTCTGGCTTAGTAAGTGTGCTGAGGTCAGGTTTCCAGGGGTTGGTCCTAACCCATGACAGCTTGGAAGGGTCCTTATGCAGGCACAGTTCTGGGCCAAGTGGAGCTCTACTCCAGGCTGCAGTTGGCAGAGAAAGTCCCTGAAAACCTCGCTGTAGACTGTTTAGCATCCTAAGATGCTGCCTCTCTTCTTCCTTCCCTCTCTTCTTCAGGCAAACTCAAGCTTGCATGCCCTCCCTCCCAAGACTCTTCCAATCTTCCAGCTTCTCCTCATTTCTCGATACACTCACCCACTCAACTAACATCATTGCAGGTTGAATCCTATCTTGGATTCTCCCTGATTGACTGAACATAGATGCCATTAATTTCTCAAAATAATGCAATATTTTCTGGTACATATACACAATGGAATATTACTCAGCTATGAAAAAGAATGCATTTGAATCAGTTCTAATGAGGTGGATGAAACTGGAGCCTATTATACAGAGTGAAGTAAGTCAGACAGAAAAACACCAATACAGTATATTAACACATATATATGGAATTTAGAAAGATGGTAATGATGACCCTATATGCAAGACAGCAAAAGAGACACAGATGTAAAAACAGACTTTTGGACTCTGTGGGAGAAGGTAAGAGTGGGATGATTTGAGAGAATAGCATTGAAACATGTATATTACCATATGTAAAATAGATCGCCAGTTCAGGTTCTATGCATGAGAAATTGCACTCAGGGCCAGTGCACTGGGCTGATCCTGAGGAATGGGATGGGAAGGGAGGTGGGATGGGAAGGGAGGTAGGATGGGGGTTCAGGATGGGGGATACATGTACACATATGGCTGATTCATGTCAATGTATGGCAAAAAGCACTATACTATTGTAAAGTAATTAGCCTCCAATTAAAATAAATTAGTTAATTTTAAAAGAATGCAATATTTTAACTTGCTTTATACTTTAACCCTCAGTTTTATACATTTTATTAGCAATAATGTATTAATTATATCATCCATTATTTAGATATTATCTGCCAGGCTCCTCTGTCCATGGAATTCTCCAGGCAAGCATATTGGATTTGGGTAGCCATTTTCTTCTCCAGGGTATCTTCCCCACCCAGGGACCAAACCTGGGTCTCCTGCATTGCAGGCAGTTTTTACTGTCTGAGCTATCAGGAAAACCTAAATATTAATATAACTATTTTAATAATTAGTTACCTATTTCCTTTTAACCTATGTTTTTATTACATAATCAGGTTTTATTTTCAAATTTCCAATGATACTGTCAATTCTGATGCACACCATTTGCTCCATGCCCATGACCTCCCTCCCAGAAAACTTGGTCCTCCTGCTTCAATAGTAGAAAAAAAGTATTTTCTTTTACTGATTTCCACGTTTGAAATCAGGGCTTCCTTGGTGGCTCAGACAGTAAAGAGTCTGCCTGCAATATGGGAGACCTGGGCTCAATTCCTGGGTCAGGACGATCTCCTGGAGAAGGAAATAGCAACCCACTCCAGTATTCTTGCTGGGAATTCCCATGAACAGAGTAGCCTGGCCAGCAACTGTCCATGGGGTTCCAACAAGTCAGACACCGACTGAGTAACTAACACATAAGTTTGAAATCACTACTGATTGTATCTTAAGATCTTTTCTTGACTTTTCCTTATTACTTTCAAAGCACATACTCAACAAATTTTCTAAGAAAGGATGAGTCAGAAATAAATTACTAAGCATTTGGAATTTTGTAATGGCTTTGTTCTGACTTAGATATTATTGCTCCATTATAGTTTTCAATTCTAGTTAGAAAATGCTTTCCCTTCAGAATTTGGAAGGCCTGATTTCAATGTCTTGTAAAACACAATATTGCTGATAAATATTCAGAGACCTGTTCATTTTCCTTACATTACTGATAATTTTCTTCTTCTCTCTGAATTCCCTTTTAACTTTTCCTATATTATTCACATACTGAATTTTAATGCAATTTGTGTGTGTCCGGTCGCTGAGTTGTATCTTACTCTTTGTGACTCTATGAACTGTAGCCTGCCAGGTTCCCCTGTCCATGGAATTCTCTAGGCAAAAATACTGGAGTGGGTTGCCATGCCCTCCTCCAGGGGATCTTCCCCACCCAGGGATCAAACCCTGGTCTCCTGCATTGCACATGTGTGAACACATGTGTGAACATTTGTGAAATGGGGTTAGGGTTAGGATTAGAGGCAGATTCTTTACTGTCTGAGCCACCAAGGAAGCCCTTTAGCTTTTAGTAATTCTTATCTTTCATAGTTGCCTATATGTCAAATTTCCAGAAATTTTCCATTTGCTTGTTGCTCATTTTGCTAATAACTTTAGTTTGAGATTCAATCATCTTGGTTTATCCTCTGTGTTTTATTCCACCTTTGTTCTCAGTGTAGTTGCTATTAGTCAATAAAGAAAGTACACTTTTTATTTATTTCACAGCCTATCTGATATTTCTGAAGAATCTCATGTCACTGGTGAAGAAAAGATATTTCAGACAACAATATCACAGTATTTTCCCTCTTGAAATAGTATATTCATAATTCAACTCTGCACCGTTGCTGGTTTAAATTGTTCTTTTTATGTGAATTAGTTTTAGGTTGCATTCTTCTTTCTCTTCCCCCAGTGGCGAATGTGTACATTTGGGGTCTCACTGTGTCCTTGTCCTGATTGAGCCTCTCTAGTTTGCACACCTGCTCTATGTTGTTTTCTGTGAGGAAATGGTCTGGTATGAATACTGGACAAGTAACCACTGATTCTGAGCAGGTCGTGTTTGGCATTTGTGGGATATGCCAACATCAATGGCTAGGATCTGTAGTTCTATCCATTTGCCTTTTATTTAAAGTCCTCACACTCATAGCCTTCTTTTCTCCAATCCTAAGCCTCTAACCTTTCACTCGTGTTCAGCACCTTCTTTTTATATCTTGAATTGATTAGTTATTTCTCACTGCATATAGGTTGGGGGTAGGGTAGAGAATTCTCTCTATATGTTAACTAATTGCTTCTCCCAAACGGCTCTTATTCCTAATCTGGGTAATTCCTCAAAAACCTTGATGGATAGGGCACTGATGTGAAAGTCAAGGCTCTTCAGTGATTCCATAATTTTCCTTGTGCTGGTTCAAGGGCAATAGGACACCTGCTCTGCGTGGTGGGATTTCATAAGCACATGTGGCTGCATTTAAACCTTGCACTTTGCTAAGATTAAGTTCTATGATTAAAGTGACAACTTCATAGGAAGAACTCATCATATTACCCCATCCTCCCCCTTAGTCTGATAACCTTTGAGATCAGAAGTGAGCAACCTATTCTTTTATTTCTTCCTCCTTAAGTCTGGTCTTATAACTCAGCCCAGCAGCAGGTAAAAAGTCAGGAGAGAGGTGGGTCCTACAAGAGAAAAGCACAAATCTGGAGGCATTTCATAAATAATTGAATACCATTGGTCTTTCAAGCAGCCCCCAAGGAACTTGTCTATCCTCCCTTCCTCCTGAATTTGGACTTATTGAGAAATAAGACAGAGGAACCAGAGAGAAAATGATATCTTAATCACTGATAACGCTGTTAGGTCAATGTGGCTTTAAGAATATGGCCGCTAGGCTCTCAAATGCTTCCCCTTAGGGTTAAGCAAACTGACCTTCCTAATATTGACAGAGTTGAACAAAGATGACCTCCCTGACCAGTGGAGCTTATCCTCTGAAGGAGTGGAGAAAGAAGGCATCTTGCAGGCTAGGTGGCCCCACCAGAAAACTTCAAGGGTTCTCTGCTGTTTAAACAAATGCCTGTTTCCTCTGCCCTTGGAGAGAGGCAAGGGAGGGAGCATGAGGGGGCCGGACATCTTCTCCTCATACCTTTATTGCTGGAGTTCTGAAAAAGGAATTTGCTCCTCTTGTGGAAATATGAGGAATGGGAAGTAAATATTCCCCCATCAATTCCTCAGATTTTTTTTCTTGTTAGGCTAAACAATTCTATGATCAGTCCTGATCGTAGCTGGTCACTTTTGTACAAGGCAGGGGTGCCGGATCAGACTACCCCCGTTCCCACCTTCACCACACTACTTGCCTGGTGCCAACTCAGCTTCCATGTTGCTCCTCCTGGACACACCGGAAGGAAGCTAGTTTGTGCCCCAGAGGTTTTGGAATGAGTTAGAAGCTTGCTATTTCTGACCTGAAGCTTCAGCATCACCTGGGGGCTTGTTAGAAATGCAGAAGTTGTTAGAAATGCAGAATTTCAGACCAGCCCAGAACTACTTATCCTATAGTTTAAGAGGATCCCTAGGTAATTCTTATGTACATTAGAGTTGGAGAAGCACTGGTTTAGAACAAGTCATTAATTAAAGTACCTCAAAGACTTTGCTTAAACCCTAAGCTGAATATTTCCTCCCAATCGATTTTGCACCACAAATTAGCCATGACCATGATCTTCAATGTATCTCACTAGAGATTATGAGATAGAATTAAATTGTAGTGGATGAAATATAGATGAGAGTAAATGAGAGCTAGTGGAATAGCCTAATAGTAGTCAGTCACACATTCTCTGTTTCTGAATTTAAGCTCTCCCCCATATGGAGTTCAAAAAGTATTACAACCCCAAAATTGAATCCCCTTACCCAAATATGAGGGCTTCCCTGGTGGTCCTAGCGGTAAAGAACCCTCCTGCCAATACAGGAGACAGAAGAGAATTGGGTTTGATCCTTATAGTCGGGAAGCTCCCCTGGAGGAGGGCATGGCAACCCTCTCCAATATTCTTGTCTGAAGAATCCCATGGACAGAGGAGTCTGGCAGGTTACAGTCCACGGGGTCATACAGAGTCGGAACCAACTGAAGTGACTTAACACACATGTACTTACCCAAATGTGCATATAAAACTTGAAAAGATACAAAGTCCATATCGCTTGTTAAAGTAAATAATAAAATGAATTCTAAAAATGAAAATTCTTTGACCCTGTGAGCTAGTCACTTTCTGAGATACTTGGGCAGAGAACCCACTCTGAAGGCCACACAGTGGATGTCTCTTTGGAAACTGGTGCCAGAACTGTCATCCACTTATTCCTGCTGTCTCCTCACTCAGAACGTGGCATTTGAGGCATATGTGCCTTTTAGCAATGTGTGGAAATTTGCACTGATGGTGGCCCAGTTCCCAGATCTCAAGATCTCTTTCTTTCCTGTGTTATTTGGCTTAGTACGGAAAAAGGAAAAAAAGCCTTGTGACCAGTATCTCTACCTAACAACTCAAGGTTCTGGACATCCTTCATCTCTTGAATATTTCCAGCCTAGTGTAGCATTTATTTCTACCTTCTCTTTCTCTGCTGGAAGATATGCCTTTATTCATTTTTTCTGTCCCTTTCATCCTATACCTCAAGGAGGGCTGGCTTCCCTGAGTTGTTAGCAGTTTAACCCGAGCTTGCTTCTGTTTTTCTGTACCACATACAGAGCAAGCCATTTTTGTTGGATAAAAAGACTTACTTCACCCTTTCTCTGGTGGTGTTAGACTTCTGCATTATCTATTAAATTCACTAGTTTTGCTTTGTGAGGCCCTTTGGTAAGATTGGAGAAGGAAATGGCAACCCACTCCAGTAATCTTGCCTGGAGAAGTCAATGGACTGAGGAGCTCGGTAGGCTGCAGTCCATGGGGTCGCAAAGAGTCAGACATGACTGAACGACTTCACTTTCAGTTTTACTGGTAAGATAGAGCAAATGAGCAGATTCTAGGTCTGTCAGACATCATAGAATATTCAAAGAAATATTATAAATCATCACAGCCCTTGTCTATTTCCCCAAGGAGACATTTTCCCATCAGACTAAGGATGAATGAATATTATTATTATTACCCAGTCTGGTTCTCTTTCAAGGAGTCTTATCTCTTTTGAGTCTCTTTCTTCAAAGCACAAGTAATGTTTCCTTACCTATATTATGTGGGTCACCTTGAAACTCAGTAAGTATTTGATTATATACACTAATATTACTAGACTTCCCTGGTGGCTCAGACAGTAAAGCGTCTGCCTACAATGTGGAAGACCTGGGTTCGATCCCTGGGTGGGGAAGATCCTCTGGAGAAGGAAATGGCAACCCACTCCAGTATTCATTCTTACCTGGAAAATCCCATGGGAAGAGCCTGGTAGGTTACGGTTCATGGGGTCGCAAAGAGTCGGACATGACTGAGCGACTTTACTTACTTATTAATATTACTATTTCTCTCCTCTCAAAGTTGTCCATGCCTTCTCCAATCACTTACTATTTCTAGGTATTTCTCTTACTACTTAGGTCTTATCTTCTAATTGTGATTCATATTATTTTTTATATTTCTATTTTTAAACTTTTAATATTGAGGTATAAATGATGTACAACATTATTTAAGTTCCAGGTGTATAACATAGTGGTTCACAATTTTTAAAAAAGTTATACTCCATTTATAGTCATTATAAGTATTCTATATTCCCTGTGTTGGGCAATATATCCTTGTAGCTTATTTTATAGCTAATAATTTGTATCTCTTACTCCCAGATGTTGTCCCTCCCTTCTTTCCCTTCTTCACTGATAACCACTAATTTGTCCTCTGTCTCTGTGAGTCTGCACCCTTTTTGCTATATTTTCTGGTTTGTTTTATTTTCTGAGTTCACATAACATGCAGTATTTGTCTTTCTCTGTCTGGATTAATTTCCTTAGCATCCATGCTGTCATAAATGCTAAAATTCCACTCTGAGTAGTGAAAGTGAAGTGAAAAGTGAAGTCGCTCGGTCATGTCCAACTCTTAGCGACCCCATGGACTGCAGCCTACCAGGCCCCTCTGTCCACGGGATTTTCCAGGCAAGAGTACTGGAGTGGGTGCCATTTTTCATTTTATATATACATATATATGAAGTACCTCATCTTTATCAATTCTTCTGTTGTCACTTAGGTTGCTTCCACACCTTGGCAATTTTAAGAATATTGGGGTGCAAGTGGTTTTTTTAATTAGTGTTTACATTTTTTTAATATATATACCCAGGAGTGGAATTTCTGAATCATATGATAGTTTTATTTTTAGTTTTTTGAGAAAGCTCCATATTGTTTTCCATGGCAACTGCACCAATTTACATCCTCACCAACAGCATAAAGGTTTCTCTTCACCCCACATACTTGCCAGAGTCTTTTTAGTAATAGTCATTCTGAAAGAAGTGAGGTAGTTCATCATGTTTTATGAATTCCTTATTTAACTGAATATTTAAGAGGATATCTCTCAACACCTTTTGAACTCCTTCTGTGAGGAGGTTCCTAATCAATGAGATCTTGCCTCTTTTCAGCTGTTAATTATTTATTTGGGGGTGTACCAGCCACTCTTTCTAATCTAGTAAAACCAAACAGGGTTTGGTTAATTCCTTAAAGCCTTAACTCCTTCCTTCAGTTCAGTTCAGTTCAGTTCAGTCCAGTTCAGTCACTCAGTCATGTCCAATTCTTTGCAACCCCATGAACGGCAGCATCCCAGGCCTCCCTGTCCATCACCAACTCCTGGAGAAAACCCAAACTCATGTCCATTGAGTCAGTGGTGCCATCTCATCCAACCGTCTCATCCTCTGTCATCCCCTTCTCCTCCTGCCCTCAATCTTTCCCAGCATCAGGGTCTTTTCAAATGAGTCAGTTCTTTGCATCAGGTGGCCAAAGTATTGGAGTTTCAGCTTCAGCATCAGTCCTTCCAACGAACACCCAGGACGGATCTCCTTTAGTCCAAGGCACTTTCAAGAGTCTTCTCCAATACCACAGTTCAAAAGCATTAATTTTTCAGCTCTCAGCTTTCTTTAGAGTCCAACTGTCACATCCATACATGACCACTGGAAAAACCATAGCCTTGACTAGATGGACGTTTGATGACAACGTAATGTCTCTGCTTTTTAATATGCTGTTTAGGTTGCTCATAACTTTCCTTACAAGGAGTAAGCGTCTTTTCATTTTATGGCTAAAATCACCTTCGGCAGTGATTTTGGAACCCCAAAAAATAGTCAGCCACTGTTTCCACTGTTTCCCCATCTATTTGCTATGAAGTGATGGGACCAGATGCCATGATCTTAGTTTTCTCAATGTTGAACTTTAAGCCAACTTTTTCATTTTTCTCTTTCACTTTCATCAAGAGGCTCTTTAGTTCTTCTTCACTTTCTGCCATAAAGGTGATGTCATCTGCATATCTGAGGTTATTGATATTTCTCCCAGCAATCGTGATTCCAGCTTGTGCTTCATCTAGCCCAGTGTTTCTCATGATGTATTCTGCATATAAGTTAAATAAGCAGGGTGACAATATACAGCCTTGATGTACTCCTTTTCCTATTTGAAACCAGTCTGTTGTTCCATGTCCAGTTCCAACTGTTGCTTCCTGACCTGCATACAGGTTTCTCAAGAGCAAGTTAGGTGCTCTGGTATTCCCATCTCTTTCAGAATTTTCCACAGTTTAATGTGATCCACACAGTCAAAGGCATTGGCATCGTCAATAAAGCAGAAATAGATGTTTTTTCTGGAGCTTTCTCGATGATCTCAATGGATGTTGACAATTTGATCTCTGGTTCCTCTGCCTTTTCGAAATCCAGCTTGAATATCTGGAAGTTGGTTCACTTAGGGCTGGGTAGCCTGGCTTGGGGAATTTTTGAGCATTACTTTACTAGGGTGTGAAATGAGTGCAATTGGGCAGTAGTTTGAGCATTCTTTGGCATTGCCTTTCTTTGGGATTGGAATGAAAACTGACCTTTTCCAGTCCTGTGGCCACTGCTGAGTTATCCAAATTTGCTGGCATATTGAGTACAGCACTTTGATAGCATCATCTTTTAGGATTTGAAATAGCTCAACTGGAATTCCATCACCTCCTCTAGCTTTGTTCGTAGTGATGCTTCCTAAGGCCCACTTGACTTCACTTTCCAGGATGTCTGGCTCTAGGTGAGTGATTACACCATCGTGATTATCTGGGTCGTGAAGATCTTTTTGTACATTCTTCTGTGTACTCTTGCCACCTCTTCTTAATATCTTCTGCTTCTGTTAGGTCCCTACCATTTCTGTCCTTTATTGAGCCCATCTTTGCATGAAGTGTTCCCTTGGTATCGCTAATTTTCTTGAAGAGATCTCTAGTCTTTCCCATCCTATTTTTCCGTCTATTTCTTTGCATTGATCACTGAGGAAGACTTTCTTACCTCTCCTTGCTCTTCTTTGGAACTCTGCATTCAAATGGGAATAACTTTCCTTTTCTCCTTTGCTTTTTGCTTCTCTTCTTTTCACAGCTATTTGTAAGGCCTCCTCAGACAGCCATTTTGCATTTCACTTTCCTGGGAATGGTCTTGATCCCTGTCTCCTGTACAATGTCACGAACCTCCATCCATAGTTCATCAGGCACTCTGTCTATTAGCTCTAGTCCCTTAAATCTATTTCTCACTTTCACTGTATAATCATAAGGGATTTTATTTAGGTCATACCAAAATGGTTTAGTCATTTTACCCACTTTATTCAATTTAAGTCTGAATTTGGCAATAAGCAGTTCATGATCTGAGCCACAGTCAGCTCCTGGTCTTGTTTTTACTGACTGTATAGAGCTTCTCCATCTTTGGCTGCAAAGAATATAATCAATCTAATTTTGGTGTTGGCCATCTGGTTATGTTCATGTGTATAGTCTTCTCGTGTTGTTGGAAGAGGGTGTTTGCTATGACCATTTTCTGCATTCTCTTGGCAAAACTCTATTAGCCTTTGCCCTGGTTCATTTTGTACTCCAAGGCTGTTACTCCAGGTGTTTGTTGACTTCCTACTTTTGCATTCCAGTCCCCTATAATGAAAAGGACATCTTTTTTGGGTGTTAGTTCTAAAAGGTCTTGTAGGTCTTGATAGAACCGTTCAACTTCACCTTCTTCAGCCTTACTGGTTGGGGCATAGACTTGGATTACCATGATATTGAATGGTTGCCTTGGAAACGAACAGAGATCATTCTGTCGTTTTTGAAGTTGCATCCAAGTACTGCATTTCAGACTCTTTTGTTGACTATGATGGCTACTCTATTTCTTCTAAGGGATTCCTGCCCACAGTAGCGGATAGCGGCGGCTACGCGGGGCAGGAGCGGCGAGCGGCAGAGTGGAGATACCCCACATCCAAGAGAAGAGAAACCCAAGTCAGACGGTCGGCGCCTGGAGAGGGCACAGCGGCTGAGCGGCGAGCGGCGGCCATGGCGCAGGAGCGGCTGGTGGTGGTTGGGCGGCCAGGAGCAGCGAGCAGCAGAGAGGAGCTACCCCTCGTCCAAGGTAAGGAGCAGCCATGAAGAGACACCCCAGGCCCAAGGTAAGAGAAACCCAAGTAAGACGGCAGGCACTGAGAGAGGGCATCAGAGGGCAGAATGAAGGGATGGAGCCAAAGCAAAAACAACACCCAGTTGTGGATGTGACTGGTGATAGAAGCAAGGTCCGATGCTGTAAAGAGCAGTATTGCATAGGAACCTGGAATGCTAGGTCTATGAATCAAGGCAAATTGGAAGTGATCAAACAGGGGATGGCAAGAGTGAATGTCGACATTCTAGGAATCAGCTAACTAAAATGGACTGGAATGGCTGAATTTAACTCAGATGACCATTATATCTACTACTGTGGGCAGGAATCCCTTAGAAGAAACGGAGTAGCCATCAGAGTCAACAAAAGAGTCTGAAATTTCTTCCTTAAAAGTAACTATACCCAGGTATGTCTTCTCTGTTTTCTTATCCATCTGCCTTCACCTCCAAGATCTCACTTTTCTCTTATCAAATGTATATATAACTTCCATTAAAATGAAAAGATTTCCATATGGAAATTCTCTCCCCCTCAAACTTAATTAACCTATATTTATTATATTTTCATTCTTCATTACTCCTGGTATCGAGACCAAAGCATATGTTTAAATCAATCCTGTCGCTCCTGGATTTCCTGAGAAATGAGATTACTACAAACAGAAAGTTTCAGCTCAGGCTTTTTAAATTGCTGCCTTAAGCTTTTGTACTTGCAATGATTTTTATTGACTTTTTTTTTTTTATCTTCAATCGAAGCTAATGGCATATACTTTACAAATTAATGGCCTCTTTTTCTATCATATTTTGTATAAGATAAACTTAGCTTATGTGGATGGAACCACTCTGGATTTATGAAATCTAAAACTTTAATCAGAGGTTCCAGAAACAACTCAATACAGGTTCTGTTTGAGGTCCAATATGGGGTTCCGATTCAACAGAATGTGTGTGTCACTGAAAGTTGGTACTCTTAACCCTTAATACAGTTTAAAACTATATGAAGACTAACTGACTATGAGGTATATGATCTGGCAGTACCAGTTCACATACTGGACACTCTCAGGACTTCTCATCAGAAATTTAGCTGCCTTTGCAATGACAAACTCTAATCTGAGGTAATGGTCGAGAAGCAAAAAAAAAAATAATAATAATAAAGCAGGTAAATGAATGTGTGCATCATTGAACACACTTCAATGATATAAACTCTTGTTTTAAATGAGCATGACGTAGGTCTCAGTGTCTCTTATTGGTCAATAAACTTTATCTGCTTGATAAAATCCGTGTCAGTGTAGGTGAGGTCATGTTTAGTCACGAGGGACCATCTTATATCTTAGGTCAGATTGGTGTCAGCTACAGAGAATTCTATTCCTGCTTATTAAGGCCTGAACAGGCCACCCTTAATAAATTGAAAGCCCATTAAAAACGACACTGAACCACTGAAAAACAACAAATTCCCTATGGCTAAGCCACTGTGAAAGACTGAATTCAAATGCCACATAACCTTTACTCTCTAAGGCCTTTTATTAGTACTACAGCAGAAGCATCAATCATATTTGGTCCTCAAATATCAGTTCTTACATATTCTCAAGACTATGGGATGCAGGGCTTTCCATGAGCCAATAAAGAAACATCTACTGAAAAAACATCTATCTACTTTTGTCAGATTTGAGATGATACAGAACAGAAAAAATGAAAGGTGAAATACTAGATTAATTATTGGAATCAGTGAGTAGAGAACAGAACTTTTTATTTAACTTTAGCCTATTTGGCAAATGCACTTGCTTATTCTTCACCCTGGAATTAGAGGGACTTAGTCACAAAGTCTCAAGTGTCTTTAGATACCTGCATGCCTCCCAAGCAGGTGTCCCATACCCTGCAAGCTTCTCCATGGAACAGCAGAGAAGTCCCATGTGCAAAGCAGCTGGGCACAAAAGGAAACCTGGAGGCAATGAGTCAACCACACTCACTTCTTTTCTTAAATGTATTAGTCAGATGTATTTCTCCCACACTTTTCTCTCCTGGGAAGTGGAGCATATAATCACTCCTTTCTATGGAAGCAAGAGACAAATGGGAATAAACAGCTCCACTCTGTTATGTAAATGTGGATGGAAAATGGTTTCTGCATTCTGTTGATTAGTCTTATCACTTATTTTTTAGCTAGTTGTTTTGAAAACTACTTGAAAGTAAATATTAATCTTATTTTGGTAGTCCAGTCAGTTCTCAGCAGCTACTGTTTTAGTTGGTGCTCGTGAGTGAGTTGGTGAGTGACTTTCTGACAGGCCAACTAGACCCTCGAGTGAATTTGTGTTATCTGAGCAAGGGAAGCGCGAAAAGCAAAGGGGAAAAGGAAAGATATACCCATTTGAATGCAGAGTTCCAAAGAATAGCAAGGAGAGATAAAAAAGTCTTCCTCAGCGATCAGTGCAAAGAAATAGAGGAAGACAATAGAATGGGAAAGTCTAGAGATTTCTTCAAGAAAATTAGAGATACCAAGGGAACATTTCATGCAAAGATGGGCTCAATAAAAGACAGAAATAGTAGGGACCTAACAGAAGCAGAAGATATTAAGAAGAGGTGGCAAGAATACACAGAAGAACTGTACAAAAAAACTCTTCACGACCCAGTTAATCACGATGGTATAATCACTCACCGAGAGCCAGACATCCTGGAAAGTGAAGTCAAGTGGGCCTTAGGAAGCATCACTACGAACAAAGCTAGAGGAGGTGATGGAATTCCAGTTGAGCTATTTCAAATCCTAAAAAATGATGCTATTAAAGTACTGTACTCAATATGCCAGCAACTTTGGAAAACTCAGCAGTGGCCATAGAACTGGAAAAGGTCAGTTTTCATTCTAATCCCAAAGAAAGGCAATGCCAAAGAATGCTCAAACTACTGCCCAATTGCAGTCATCTCACACACCAGTAAAGTAATGCTCAAAAATTCCCCAAGCCAGGCTTCAGCAATAAGTGAACTGTGAACTTCCAGATATTCAAGCTGGATTTAGAAAAGGCAGAGGAACCAGAGATCAAATTGCCAACATCCATTGGATCATCGAGAAAGCAAGAGAACTCCAGAAAAAACATCTGTTTCTGCTTTATTGACGATGCCAATGCCTTTGACTGTGTGGGTCACATTAAACTGTGGAAAATTCTGGAAGAGATGGGAGTAGCAGACCCCCTGACCTGCTCTTGAGAAACCTATATGCAGGTCAGGAAGCAACAGTTAGAACTGGACATGGAACAGCAGACTGGTTCCAAATAGGAAAAGGAGTACGTCAAGGCTGTATATTGTCACCCTGCTTATTTAACTTATATGCAGAATACATCATGAGAAACACTGGGCTGGATGAAGCACAAGTTGGAATCACAATTGCTGGGAGAAATATCAGTAATCTCAGATATGCAGATGACAGCACACTTATGGCAGAAAGTGAGGAAGAACTAAAGAGCCTCTTGATGAAAGTGAAAGAGGAGAGTGAAAAAGTTGGCTTAAAGCTCAACATTCAGAAAACTAAGATCATGGCATCTGGTCCCATCACTTCATGGCAAATAGATGGGGAAACAGTGGAAACAGTGGCTGACTATTTGTTTGGGCTCCAAAATCACTGCAGAAGGTGATTTTAGCCATAAAATGAAAAGACGCTTACTCCTTGTAAGGAAAGTTATGAGCAACCTAAACAGCATATTAAAAAGCAGAGACATTACTTTGCCAGCAAAGGTCTGTCTAATCAAGGCTATAGTTTTTCCAGTGGTCATGCATGGATGTGAGAGTTGGACTGTGAAGAGAGCTGACTGCCAAAGAATTGATGGTTTTGAACTGTGGTATTGAAGAACACTCTTGAGAGTCCCTTGGACTGCAAGGAGATCCAATCAGTCCATCCTAAAGGAGATCAGTCCTGGGTGTTCGTTGGAAGGACTGATGCTGAAGCTGAAACTCCAAAACTTGGCCACCTAATGTGAAGAGCTGACTCATTTGAAAAGACCCTGATGCTGGGAAAGATTGAAGGCAAGAGGAGAAGGGGATGACAGGTTGAGATGGTTGGATGGCATCACCGACTCAATGGACATGTGTTTGGGTAGGCTCCGGGAATTGGTGATGGACAGTGAGACCTGGTGTGCTGTGATCATGAAGAGTCGGACATGACTGAGCGACTGAACTGAACTGAACTGAGCAAGACTCAGAAAGGAAACTTCCTTAATGACATCAATGATTTATGGTTCCAGTCTCAACTCCAGTACTCAGCTTTGGGTAAGTAACAATCTTTTTGTTTGTTTGTTTGTTTGTTTCAGTTCATTAAAATGAACTCTAAAACTTTAAAAGATTGTTGTGAAGATGAAACGAGAAGAATCTGTACATTGCATGGCATAGTGTTTAACTTACTATTCAGATAAATTTGTCTCTCTGATTCTTAATCACTACCAGCATCATTAAAACACAAAGTTACATTTTGCTTGCATGCATAAATGTCACCATTTTCATATATGTAATATGCATAAAACATAATTATTGAAACAATTACCTTAACTATCTATTCTCTTTATTTATCTGCACAAGATATTAATGCTATTAATCTCTGGCCTGCCCTCCAATGACAGTATTGCTCCCTGTATTCCTCTCTAGGCAGCGAAATGATAATGGTTAAAATCTGTGTCATGAGTCTCTTCTGTCACCAACATCACTGCAACGAGTGTATAATAATTCCTTCAACATTCATCTGAATAGCTGTGGACTCGGGTTCCTGACCCCATGACAGAGGTTGGGCCTCTCTTTGTCTCTTTGAGGAGATGATGAGAGCTGTAGTGATAACAGGGCAGGGGAAAAGAGCACAATTCAATCATGAAAAGGGCAAGCAAACAGATTTAAAGGGATAATCAGAGGATGAAACTTCAGTATTTTCTAGTTCCCCCACAGAAACCAGAGACATAAAATTTTCAAAAGTTATTTTCTGGACTGCCAATTAGACAGACTATTACTTGGTAACTTTGGTTTAAGTACATCAGCCTGAAGACATGAGGTGGCAGATGAAGTGGGAGTTTTAGGCTTGGTTGTAAACAGAATTCTGCACATTTCTTTCATACACAGGATTACAAGATACGATGATCTTTGTTGCTGCCTCAGGCCTAGATATCCTTGACCAAATATTAGTTCCAGAAAATTGCAAGGCAATGACTTCTGTGATTATTTTGAGCCTGTGGTCAAGTGGAAGGTGTTGTACTTGGTAATGAACAGATATCCTCAACAGGGCTTCAGGCACTCATGTTTGCTACTCAAAAAAATAATAGCCAAAACCTGGGAAAATCCTTTGGAAATTTCTGCCCTATCTGATCAGGATACATCCTTGCAAATATGTGCATTACTAAATTAAAAATATAGGTGACGTCAACTATTTCTAAAAATATTTCACATTTTAACATAAAATTTCAAAGTTATTTGAATAAGTAGCTATCTTTATTGTTAATTTCTGATATAGAAGATAGAAAAGATAAAGATCACTTTCTGTTTTTCCTACCTTTTTCACACTATTAAGGAAGCTTGGTGGGGCTGTTTGTCTCATATCTGCCAATGACATTGTACAATGGTAATAATAGTGACTTAGCAAAAGCTATATTAGTGTTATTTTAAAAATCAAGATGGAAAATGTAGAATGCAAAGTTATTGCATACATGTATAGAAAATCTGGGCTTCCCAGGTTGCTAAGTAGTAAAAGAATCTGCCTGCCAATGCAGGAGATGCAGGTTCAGTCCCTGGGTCAAGAAGATTCCCTGGAGAAGGAAATGGCAACCCACTCTGGTATTCTTGCCTGGGGAATCCCGTAGACGGAGGAGCCTGGTAAACTACAGTCCATGGGGTCGCAAAAGAGTCAGACACAACTGCGTGACTGAGCATGCATGCATAGAAAATCCTCCATTGTGTGCAAGTTCTCTGTTTTAAGAGGTCTGAATCCAATTAGAATTATTTAGCACACTTACGGTATTTCATCAGAAGAAATTTAAACTTCTGTCAAAAATCTTGAAAAACTAGGCATTTGGTTGGAACACAATGAAATAGTCGTATTGTGATGAGAATCTCATTAATGGACCCCTTTCTGAGTTTGCCCTTTCAGTGAAGGTTCACACTGTCTTTGTAGTTATTTGGCAATGCATCATGCCGTGTAAGCCTCGACTTGGTGTTAGTCAAAGTTAATAGTTCCAAGACTTATCTAATTTGATTTAAGATTAGATTTCAAATATTCAGATGCAAATGACAAAACACAATGATAGCATTGCCCTTTAGCTCTAGTTATTATGCTAAGAAAACAAGTCATCAAAAAAGCAATTGCTTTGGGCAGAGAAAAATACACTAGAAATATAGTCTGTAACCTCTTTTTTTTTTTTTTAAAGCACATTATGAAAGCACTATTAAAACTATTAAAAATTGCATTGGATAAATAATAATGCATAGTATGCTAAGTAATCTAACATATGACATGAATAGAATAATGTACATTTTAGACAATATATTTTTATTTTGTTTTCTAGTAGAATTTTTTGACAGAGTGACAAATAGATGCTACATTTGCTGATTTATTTAATAAAGTTCTGTGTAGATAAATAAAGGTATAATTGAGAACACTGTCCATAGTCCATGAATTTACATAAGAAATTTTTCCCCGCTGGTTAAGGACAGTGAGATGGCAACTCCTCAATCCCCAAATTTATTTCTTAGTTCATTTATGTACTTGATATTAACCAAATATCTACTTTGAACAAGTTGTAAACTATCTACATTCGTAAGTCTGGTCCAGTTTTAGGTTAAAGTTGATATTTAACCATGATACCTAGGAAAGTTTTAGTTGAAAAATGAGGGAATACTGAGATGACTGAGTCCACACCAAAAAGAGTGTAGACGGCTCTGAACTGGATTGTCAGCCTTGATGGGGCCCTTGAAGGCTGGCTGTCTGCTCTGATCTCACTGAACATCCAGAGAACTTTGCAGTAATTATCATAGGAGATAAGGTTGTAGTTGGTCTCTAATCATCTCAAGTACCAAATCCTTGACAATATTCCAAATGTATTTCATACGACTTGGACCAAGTGAACAGAATTACAGTGAAGTTAACAAGCATTTGATCTCCTGAACTAAGTTTTTGTTGGGTTAGTAGCATTGTAAGTATACAAAGAAACTCCAGTATACAGTAAAAACCAAAAAAAAAAAAAAAAAGCTCTTTAATCTAGATTATTTTTCTGATAAATCAAGGACTAGAGAGCCTGGCTTGAGATCCAAGGAGTAAAATATTGATATGGAGCAAATTAAAGTGGGCAAAATATCCTGAAGCTTCTCCATCCAGCTTTAACATTTACAGCTATGAGTCCACAAATCATTCTTAAGGAAGTTCTCTGATCTTGCGGCCAGCTTCCTGTAGGTCAGTAAATTTGGGGTTACCTTTTAGTCCCTGCTTTTGAATGCATAAGATCATATGCTTTACTTTCCCTCATGAAGACCACAGGAAGACCACACAGGTCATAATTTGTGACAAGAAAATCTTCAAAGCAAATGGGAAGATGACTTGTAGGGAAATCATAATGAAAAATGTGTCCTGTAATAATGACTTTGAAGTAGTTTATCTTACAAAATGAGCATCTAAAAATGTTAGTTATGATAAGTATGATTATTAACCACATTAAAGATAAATTACTTTAAACACATTTAATTTACTTCTGGAATCTGAAATATAGCCTTTAAGGAGCACTTAATTCTGTAGGTATGTAAGAAGAAAAAATAAGCATAAATCACAAGGGCAGCCTTAATATTCTATTCAAAATAATCTTAAAAATACAAACATAAAAGCAAACAAACATTAGTAATACAGTTTGTACCTGGAAGTGGAGCTGAAGCCTAATTCAACGCCACAGATACACATTACAAAAAGAGCTCTTTTGATGAGTCACATTTCACTTAGCTTTTTAAAAAGTTTTTCCACAGAAAAAGGATTAGCAGCAATATGGATTTTTATTATTCTTGAGACACTACATATAATCATATTTTGCCTATTGTTTTAGCACATTACTGTTTTCCTATAAACAATGGGTTATCTTTCATATAAATACATGAACATGTCAACATATCAGTTATAATGTAGGTTTAATAAAAAATGATGATATTTGAAGATAATATACAGGAAGTAAATACCCTCAACCGTTAAAGAAATTCTCTACTTACAAAGAAATTGTAAGGAAACTGATGCCCTGGTGAATAATGTGAGATTTAAATGAGAATGGTGCAAAATGCAACAAAACAACAGTATAATTAATTTCATAATTTGGATTAAAATAGATAGAACATTTATTGCATTAAAGAGATCTAACTCCAGATAGCAGTAGAGATTAAAACTGATTTTGAAGTGAATTTAAAGATTTATTCATAGAATGAAATTTATGTTTTGAAGACAACCTAAAGGCAGAATTTAGTGTCTGCTAGGCGATTGTGAGTATTCTTAGAAAAGAGAGAACTTTTGAAAATGTCTTCCACAGTTAAGTCCTAGAAGACTGTGCTACATTGGTTTTTATAATACCAAAAGGCTACAAAAGCAGCATGTGCACTTAATATTTTTAAACATAGTTTAGTTTTTTTTTAAATATTTAAAACTCTCATGGACATAATTCTTAAAAGCCTAATTTTATTCTGAGAGCAGCAGTACAGTGGGTCCTACAACACATACAAGAATGTCACTGGAATCTCTTTTCTTTTAACTTTATGTAAAACCAGGAAAACTGTATTAGTTATTTTCTCAAAACCCAGTTTTACATGTGATTTCTGAATTACTCATACAACAATTCTCAAGGTAAACATAACTCTGCCACCATTCAAACAAAGACATTTATGTTGGGAGCAGCAAAGGGTCAAGTAACAGTGAATCTCAGGTGTGGTCTAGAAAAAAGTATATCAAAGAAGTTGGGCTCTTCCAACTTCAAATTCAAGATTGCTTGCTTATTTTCCCTGACACCTTAGGCAAGCTGCTGAACTTCTCTTTTGAACCTGACATGAATTTTAGATATAATATGTGCAAATATGAGGAGGGCATGGAAACCCACTCCAGTATTCTTGCCTGGAGAATTTCCATGACAGAGGATCCTGGTGGACTACAGTCCATGGGGTCACAAAGAGTTGAACCTGACTGCAGAGACTTGGCATACATGTAGCATGGGCAAATATGTGTTTTGAGACACTCCAAAAACAGCAACTACTGATTTACTATACTTCTGAATACATAGGGTTTTTTGTTTTTTTTTTTAAATTATGACCTTGGGAAAGCTGCTATTTTCTTAACTCCAAAAGTTAGAAAATTCACTTACCTTATGTGAAGGAGCGAGAATTATGTAATGTAGCGTGCGTAAGCACATTTGGCACTAAAGAGTGACAATATTTCCCTGGTTCATTGTCCTGACCCTCCATTTTGCCATTTCAGGTCCATAATCAAGAATTCCTTCCTTTCTAAGACATTGCTTCCCTTCAGTTCTTCCATAATTGCTAAGAAATGAGGGTAAAGATAGGAAATTTGAGTGGCTTGAGCAAGTCTATTATAGAATGAATCACCTTTTTAAAAATTCTATGTTCCCTGGAAGCAAATTGACTTAGGACGAGAAATAAAATAATCATTAAGACAATTTGAGTTCTAGTTTCCCCTTGCCCCTGTCTTTAATCTCTAAGGGATGTATTCAGTTGAACAGGTTACATATTTTCTTGGAAGGGAAGAATGTGTTTCCTAATCTGCTACAATAACCTGATTAAACAGATGATCTTTAAGACTTATTCCACTGAAAAATTTTTTTATCCTCTAATCAATCTCCACATCCCAGGATATCTGTTTTCCTCTTCTGCTATTCTTAATATCTCACCTGATAACACAGTCCTCAGTTTGTTAGTTTGAATAATAAAATTCTTTAGTTAAAGAAACCTCGGTTGTGACTTATAACATTGCACAGACCATGGGCTTTGTTCCATTCCAGAAGCTACTACTAATGTAACCTTTAATGAGAGAGAGAAATGGGCTGATAAAATATGGATGATCAGCAAAAACTCATTCCCAATTCTGAAAAAACCATTTAAAGTGCATAGTTTGTTAATATCATCATCACTTATGTAGAACTGTGATATATTCATTACAAATAACTCACACATTTCTCAACATTGTGCTCTGTAATATTTGGAATCTGTTAATGTTTTTCATGAATATGACAAAATTGCTAGGATATACTGTAGACACCAGTACATATATAATATCTAAATATATTTATTAAATTAGAAATATTAATTATTGACTGTAAGTTCATAAAATGACCTATTATGTGTCAGATAAAGCAGATATAGAAATTTTCTCTCAATGTGTACAACTTAATGAGGAGAGATATACTGCTTCTTTGACCAATTTCAGTACACAAACTGATCTGCATTTCAAGCGTACTGAGGACATAAACAGTCTTTGATGGCAATTATTAATAACACTTCTTAAGAAACTAAATATTATAATTATTAATATTCAGACAAATATAGAATACTTTTTACACAATGAAAATTAGAAGATTGATTATTATGGCCATCTTAATACAAGTGGGTGAGCCTGAATTTTGTTTGACTTGATCTGAGTATTTTCTATTTAGAAGGTCCGAAATATAAATAACTGCTGGCTTCCCAGGTGACTCAATGGTAAAGAATCTTCCTGTCAATGCAGGAGATGCAAGATACAGAAGTTCAAATTCTGGGTCAGGAAGATACCCTGAAAGAGGAAATGGCAACCCATTCCAGTACTCTTTTTGGAACCATGGACAGAGGAGCAACAGTCCATAGGGTTGCAAAGAGTCAGACATGGCTGAATGACTGAGCATTCAGGTTTGCTAAGGTTCAAATATAAGAAAAAAATTATATAACAACCTAACACTTTTATTTTAGGATTAATATAAAGATTGTTAACAATATATCCTCATAGGTAAAGTAATAATAATATTCATTTAAAAAGCATTACATTTTAAAGTAATAATAGAATACATTTTAAATGACTTAATACAATTGGTATTTCTTGAGTTCAGTTCAGTTCAGTGACTCAGTCCTGTCCAATTCTTTGCAACTCCATGGACTGCAGCATAGCAGGCATCCCTGTTCATCACCAACTCCTGGGGCTTATTCAGACTCATGTCTTGAGAGTCCATGATGCCATCCAATCATCTCATCCTCTGTCATCCCCTTTTCCTCCTCCCTTCAGTCTTTCCCAGCATCAGGGTCTTATCAAATGAGTCAGTTCTTCACATCAGGTGGCCAAAGTATTGGAGCTTCAGCTTCAGCATCAGTCCTTCCAATGAATATTCAGGACTGATTTTCTTTAGGATTGACTGATTGGATCTCCTTGAAGTCAAGGGACTCTCAAGAGTGTTCTCCAACACCACAGTTCAAAAGCATCAATTCTTTGGCACTCAGCTTTCTTTATAGTCCAACTCTCACATCCATACATAACTACTGGAAAAACCATAGCCTTGACTAGATGGACCTTTGTTGGCAAAGTAATGTCTCTGCTTTTTATAATGCTGTCTAGGTTGGTCATAGCTTTTCTTCCAAAGAGCAAGCATCTTTTAATTTCATGGCTGGATTCAACATCTGCAGTAGTAATTGATATATGTTGAAGGTGCTAAAATATCTACGTTTTTGAAGGTGCTAAAATATCTATGTTTTTAACAGAATTTGCACTGTATTGCACATATATATATATGTGTGTATATAAAATAAAAATAGAGTAACAGACTTCCAGGTTTTCACACAAAAATATCCATCTGTGGAGTTCTGCTATTAGTTTTGCATAGTGTACATATAGAACATAAATTTTCAGTGAGTTTCATAACATATATTTTATGCATATCAGGACTTCCTGTTGTTTTGATAACTAAACAAAAATTAAATATGTTGCATCAATTAAGGACTAAGTTAAGATAATATAATTGAATAAAAACTCAAAGTAACTATTATGATGTGTGCCTTATCTATTTTTTTTCTTTCTCTTTCATCTTCTATAGGCTACTTTTTCAGAGGAGTATGTTCAGTCTTCATTAAGTGTAAACATCAACCAAAACAAAATGAACAGTTTTTGGTACTTTTTTCTAATGTTATTAGGGTGTATCTGAACAGAGTTTTATGTAGTTAAGTTGACACTGTAAACTAAATATAGAAAATTTAGTTGCAAATAACTCTAGATATATACTTAAAATTAGCTATTTTAAGTTGAGTGAATCATATTGTTGTAATTATATATATATAGAGAGCATATAAAATAAAATGTGTCTACATATATAAATAAAATACATATAAAATAACAGTATATGTTGAATAAATATTTGTTTAAATAATGAATTAATAAATGTATAATTGTATATTGCCAGAATAACTGATAGTCTAACTCAACTAGAAAAATGAAATACATGTCTTACCTTTTGCTTAACCAAAATATGAAAAATTGTAACATAGTTTCTAAGGCTAACATATTTCAAAAATACACCTTATTAATATGAAATTAAAATAAAACTGATAACTACCTGTTTCTAATAGAAAGAATACATTTCTAAGAACAGAAATTTAATTAAATGTAATAAAGATCTTATGTGCCAATACTAAAGATTCAAAATTTAATTGAAAATTATATATAATACATTTGATTTTAAACTAAACTATATAAATAGCTTTCATTAATTTAATGTATAGTAATAAAAATGGAATTTTTCCTTTAAATGTTTATTGTATGTGTAATTTGTCAAATTGAGAAGGCAATAATAATAACTAATAGCATATAATTTTTATGGCTTCTGTCTATGAAAGTATATATAAACACAAAATACAGTTTGAGATTTCTTAATCCTTAGAGTGTCTGCTTACTCTGCAATAAGATATCATATACTCATGAATTTGTAATCCAAATTGGCATTTCTGCATACAAAAATTGACACTTTCATAAATAATTTAGTTTGTCTAGTCTTATAAATACAAAGTTATTTGCACAATAAGGAATATAAATGTATTTCCTGGCACTACTGCTTGATGTTAGGTTTTATAATTTGATTCCCAGAAAAGGATACATTTTTATAATATTCTTGGCTTATTTATGAGATAATAATTTTGTTGATAAATCATTGTCCTAAATGCATCACTATGTTTAAGAAGAGATCTCTAAAACAATACAAGTTTACATTTTTCTAATCCATAATTCATGAACAATAAATTTTTCTTGTGCTTGAGTTTTTTCTCTGGGATTTCATATAGTAACGGGTTCTTGATGCACCTACTAGGAAAATCCCATTTCACTTGATTTTATTATTATAAAGATTCTGTGTTATTAATCATACACATGCTCATAGTTCAGACTCCTAGTAACCACCAAGGTTGTTAGAAGATATGGCAAATGAATTATGCAATAAATAATAAAGTTAGAAGGTAAAGAAAAGTCTAGGCTACGGTTCCCTTAAGAGTGAGGGGTAGATACTGGTGTTAGCTATCTGTGCTTAGGTGCTCAGCTGTGTCCGACTCTGTGACCCCAAGGACTGTAGCCTGCTAGGCACCTCTGTCCATGGGAATTCTCCAGATAGGAATGCTGGAGAGGGTTGCCATGCCCTCCTCCAGGGGATCTTCACAACGCAGGGATCGAAGCCAGCTCTCCTGCATTGTAGGAGGATTCGTTACTATATGACAGGTTAGCCCAAGAACACTGGAGTGGGTAGCCTATCCCTACTCCAAGGGATTGAACCAGGCCCTCCTTCATTGCAGGCAAATTCTTTACCAGCTGAGCTACCAGGGAAGCTATCTATTGACATATCAGTAATGCTCTGTGTATGTGTGTGTGTACACAAACCATAAAACCTAGTGCCTTAGAGCTATAAGCATTTACTTAGCCCAGGAAAATGTAAGGGGCAAATTTAGGCTGATTCAGCGGGGTGGTTTTTCTGGTGTCATTCATGTGTATTGAATTGGTCTAATAGGGTTGCGGGTGTGACTAAGACATATGTCTGTTAGTACAGCAAACCCTTTTGGCAACAGGGACTGGTTTGGGGGAAGTTTTTTCCACAGACTGGGAGGGAGACGGTTTCGGGATGATTCAAGCACATTACACTTATTGTGTACTTTGTTTCCGTGATTATTTCATTAGCTTCACCTCACATCATTGGGCATTAGAGCCCAGAGTTTGGGGATCCCTACTGTAGTAGGCTAACTGGGCACATTCTCATGGTGGGGGAAAGAGGTTCAAAATCAAAGCCCTCAGATTCAAGCCTATTTAAGACTGCTTGAATTACAGTCCCCAGCATTTTATTGACCTTAAACGTGCCTCAAGGTGGAGCCCAAAATCATGATAGAAGGTATAAAGTTATTTAATAGGGTATAGAGCCTAGTCAATAATTAGGACTACCAGTACAATCAATATACCATAGTCTTTTAAGACATGATAAAAGCCGTGAGTAAGACAGGTAAAGGATATCTAAGGGGAAGGCTGTAGACACTATTGTCAAAAGAGAATTGAAAGGACTGGGGGGTTTTGGGGAGGGTGGGAGGGGTCAGGATGAATGTCAGGTAAAATACATCCTTGTGATTTCAATTATGGATGTAGCTGTGAAAGTTTCCTACAGTATAGCAAAGTGCCGCACACTGGGTGGTTAAATAAGAGCAATATGTTCTGTCACAACTCTGGAGACTAAAAGTCCCAAGTTCAGGGGTTGGCAGGACCATATTTCCTCTGAAACACGTAGGAGAAAATCTTTTCTTACCTTGCCTACTTTCCAGTGTTTGTTGACCATCTTGGCATTCTTTGGCTTATAGACACATCACTCAAATCTCTGTCCCAGTTGTCGCAGGGCTGTCTTCTCCCTGTGTATTTTTTTCACGCAGAGTTCCCGATGTTCCTCTCCTCTTTTAAGGACACTAGTCATTAGATTAACGGCCCAACTTACTCCAATATTACTTTATCCCAAATGTCTATGTCTGCAATAACTATTTCCAAATAAAGTCATATTCTTTAGGGTTAGGATTTCAACATATCCTATTGAGGCCCATTATTCAACCTCTAATAATAGTGTTGTTCATGAAAATAAGGTGTTGACATGAAAAATGTACTCAGGGAGATAATGAGAAAAGGCTGAGTTTGAATTCAGAGCATTCTGAATCTGAGCTTTCAGAATAACATCCAGTTTAGAAACACAGCAAACATTTAGAAATGTAAGTTAACTTAGAGATAAGAATGGGTCTAGAGAGAAATATGAAGCATTTGCCAAGGCAATGCTTTTTTCATGGTGGATTGGACAATAAATCTAAAGACTAATGCATGAGGGGAGGTACACAAATCCAGAGGAAATTTTGGAGAAGGAAGAATGAGAGGGGTAGAAAGATAAATGAATATGGTATTATCATAAAATTAGGAAGAATGTGTTTTAATTAGTGTTTTAATTAGGAAGAATGTGTTTAATAAGGACCAAATACAGTATTATATTTGAATAAACATTAGAGACTGTTATGAGTCATGCAACTAAATATAATCTTAGTAAACAGTAATTTTAAAAGGAGTATAAATTTTTAAAAATCTAAATTATTATAACTAGCAAATTAAGGAATAGTCCATGGGTGCATTTTATAATTTTAAGCAACAATACTTAATATAATTTGATCAAAAAAAGTTTCAACTAAAATATTTAATAATACTATATATCTGCTTTACAAGTAAGGATTTTGAAGGATCAAGAATAAAGAAAACCATGCTAAATTATTCTGATGGTAGAATTCTAGCTCATAGAACATATGGCAAATTTTGAAAATTAAGATAAATATTCCCTTGAAATGCCTGGTTTTGGTGAAGTATCCACTGGAATCGGAATTGAAAATAACAGATAAAATGAAATACATGTCATCATGTTCTTAAGGAAAAGCAGTTTTGGAAGGATGTAACTCTTCTGAATCATTCCAACATATTCTTCAGTACTGTTCTATCACCGGGAAGCAGATTTCTCAAGGGAAATAGGAGCAACTGACTTGGAGGCAGAATATAAACAATAAGTCAAAATCCTGGAAATACTTTAAAAAACAAGCAACTGATTAAAATAAACTCTTTTTCCCACTGCTCAAATGGGAAAAAGAATATCCACTGCTCAAATGCCTACCTTTGGAAGTGATTAGTTTTTACAACCTGTCTTTTCCAAAGTATTCCTAAAAGATAGTAATAGTTGTGTGGGTTTTGTTTCATTCCAAGCAATTCTGTTTGGAATGTTGGCACTGGAAATATGGCATTGAGGGATTAAAAAGAGTAATGATGCCAGTGTTGTTAAAGAAAACAAAAAGGAATTTAGTGGATTTAGTTGAAAAAACATGAGATGAACAGGCTGTAGAACTAGTGAGTTACCTAATTTGATGTAAATCAATCTCTTGCTTTATAAAAGGGAAATGCTAAAAACCTGTTTACATGGATATTAAAAATGAGTAGCTGAAATGAGGCATGTAAAGTATGTGATGGTATAAGTGCAACAATTAGTAGATTTTTACCTTTTAACTGAAAAATATAAAGTCTCTGCTTGCCATTTTTGTAACCAATACAGTATAGTCTACAGGCTTCCCAGGTGGTGCTAATGGTAAAGAACCAGCCTGCCAATACAGGAGTCTCAAGAGATGCAGGTTCGATCCCTGGGTGGGGAAGGATTCCTGGAGGGCATGGAAATAGAGGGCATGGCAATAGAATCTATACTTTATTTTGTGCACTGTTACTTATAAAAGTAGGTAAAATGTAATCTTTATTCAGTTAATTTATCTTACTATTTACTTATTATCTCAAGATTTAATTTAGGACCCTTATAATTCCACATGTCATTTATAACTAAACTTTCCATTGTCATGCAGTTTTATTTCCTTTCTATTTTGTATTCATAGTAAAGTTTTGATATTCTTAGGAATGCCTTTGAAAGGTAAGAAAAAGTCTTTCACAAAGCATCATATATATATTCCCTAAGTAATTGCACATATTATTATCATATAAAATAGGAAGCTAATAAGTAGCTGTTTGGTTATAAAGTCACAGGTGTGAAAAGTGAGACAAGAGTTCCAAAGATCCATAGTCCCAATAAATGAAAATTCTGGGTAAAAAAGGAAACAGCACTTGCGCTTGTACCAATTTCCCTGTAGCTAGAGGGTTTTCTGGGGATTCTGTTGTTGGACAAGAGCCCAGGTCACTCTTGGCAGCTGCCCCATGACTGGGGCAGCAGCTGGTTCATAAGCTTATGTATTGATTACTCTCCAGATGGAGTGAAAAGATGAAGTGATTATGAATTATTACAGAAAATTAGGTTTTAAATTTTGACAACACGATGGAAACAAACTTCAAGTTGTGGTATTTCTTAATTAAAATGATTAAGGGTATATTTTCCATTTGATATTTATAATGAATAATTTTACAAATAAAAATTCAAGTCCTATTGCAATAAACTTTTACAAAACTTTTCTATTCAGTGCTGTGGGATTCAGCTGAGTACCCTATCAAACTTGTAAATATAGGTTGGACACCCAGCCAGGATACCCCTGAAAGTCCTGCGTCCGTCTCTGAATTTGCCTGGACGACAAACTTTACTGTCTGGAAGTTATAGTGACAAGAAAGTCATTGCCTGGAATTCTCTCTGTAACTCCTTACTGAGAATCTTCATCATCAAATATCTCCACAATATTTCTAAACAAAAACATATTATTATTAAAGGGAAGCAGAAACTCACAAATGCATTGTAGTTTTGTAAGTTTTAAATAGCTTATTCTTATCTTCAAGGTTTCATTCGCATATGCACCTATTCAGTAAGTTGAGGAGTGGTTAATATTTATCCAACAATAGAGTAACTACTTGGTTGGGGGGTGAAAGTCAGCAAAACACTGCAAAGAAATCCCTATTTCTGGAAAGGACACATACAAACATGATACAACAGGACAGTGATTATTAAGCAAAACATGTGCAAGAGCTGTGTACTGTGTTGAAAACTGTTTTCCTAATTGTGAAAAGAATCTCAAAGATTCAGTGCATGATTCAGTAAGCATGTCTCAGCCAAAGAAAGATGAATGTGACAAAGGAGATGGAAAGAAATCACAGGAGATGTCTCTAATCTTATTTGAATGAGTAGCAATTTGTTTTAGTTATTATCCAACCTCTGTGAGATATGAGGAAAACTTTGCCCCCAAACATTTTCAAAATAAATATTCCTATTTTGTAAACATGCAATTTTACAAAAACTAACTGTTGAGCACCTATTATGTGAAAGATGAAGTCTGGTGAACATAAATGAAAGTAAATATGACACCAACTCTCTCTTTGGGAAGCTCACTGATTGCTAGAAAACCACATATATTATAAGCTTAGTGATAATGTTAAAACCAAAAATATCTGAAATTACATACACATTCGTATGCATATACAAGTAAAATTGTATGTTTGAGTTTTGCTTACATTTTTATATAAACAAAATAATCTATATTTTATATATATAAAGACTTTATATATATATAAAAGAGTCTCTTTGCAACCCTACCAACTGTAGCCTGCCAGACTCCTCTGTCCATGGGATTCTTCAGGCAAGAATAGTGGGGTGGGTTGCCATTTCCTTCTCCTGGGGCTCTTCCGCAACCAGGGATTGAACTCATGTCTCCTGCATTTCCTACATCGCAGGCTCTTTACCCACTGGGCCATAGGGGAAGCCTTATTGATTATATCATAGGATCACTAATATTTCCTCTCGTATTATTTTAAAAACATCGAATGGAAGCTGCAGTCTTACAAATGCACAGCAGCTCATTCTATTCAATCACATAGGATGAGGGCATTCTTATTATTTTGACTAGATTCCAAAAGCATATAATATGGCAGAGGACAAAATTAGCATTCTCTTCTATTTTCATTTTTTGTAGGAGTACATGGTCAAGTTTCACAAGCAGGGCAGAGAGTATTTCATCTATAGTGGATCTTTTTGGTGAAGAATAATCTTTACTACAAAGATAATCTCAGATGACCATTTTCTAAAACTCTGTATTCACATGAACCCTAATAATTATTTATAGAACTGGAACTTAACCAGTTTCTAGGGACAATAGACTTGTATGGGTTGAATAATCTGCTGCTGTTGATGCAAATTGTTTTGTTCCTTATGTGGACAAGATAGAGAATGCTAAAATATTCTGCTAATGCTTCCCTTCCTAGAAATAAAACTACATCCAACTAATCTTTTTTTTCTTAAAATGAAAACAGTATTTCAGAAAGTTTATGGCCTTATTTTAGCATTTTCATCAGGAATATCCCTATACTGGAAGATTTTTTGTGTGTGTGAACAAAATGATATAAAAAGACAAAGGTAAGTTTTTATTTTAATTTTTTCTAGGTTCTTACTGATTTAACTTAATATGAATAAATTATATAATTTAAATTTAATATAAATATATTCCACATATTCCATTTAATAGTCATTCAATGGCATTTACTATGAAATCTCTATTTTTTATTTTAATGCAAAACAATTGTTTTAATACAACAAAAATTCAATGAAGGCATTCAGGTAATTAAAACATCTCCTATAAAAGTCCAAGTGGGAAAATACAAAAGACAGAGTTCATGAATGATAATTTATGACACTGTGATTTTATTAAACAAAACATTACTGGAAATTCTAGTCAGTGTTTAATTTTCTTGTAAAGAAATGTGTTTGGCATAGTTTTCCTAAGCATTTTGCAGATTTATTTAGCAGATGTCATTTTGGCTCCATAGGTAATATTTGTTCTAAACTTTGAGATTATACAAACATTTGCTTTTCAAAGGCAGCAAATGCTTCTCTCATCTTCCACACTTTAAAAATCTTTGAACCCACACTGCCATTAAATGAACACTTCTGCCATTTTAATAAATTTAAAAATAATCGATCCTATACTCTATATTTCATGATGTTCCTTTATTATTATCAAATTTTAGAAACTGCTTTATGGGAAACATTTAAAATTTCTAATCGAGGTAGAAAACAATGCTTGTTTGCTTACATATGTGATATTTATGTATGCTTTAAACCATTACCACCAAATGATTGACATACTGATTATGGAAGATTACTTGCAATTCAAAGAGCTCTGTGAAATATTAAGACACATAAAGCCAGAGGTCATTCAAGGCTTGATACTTCTAGGTCATTACTACGTGAAGGATAAATTATTGTTCAGTCGCTAGTTCATGGCTGACTCTTTGCAACCATAAGGGCTGAAGCACCCGTGACTCCTCCTTCACTATCTCCCAGGGTTTGCTCAAACTCATGTCTGTGATGTTCTCTAACCACCTCATCCTGTCACCCCCTTCTCCTTTTGCCTTCAATCTTTCCAGCATCAGGGTTTTCCCAATGAGTCAGTTCTTCGCATCAGGTGGCCAAAGTATTGGAGCTTCAGCTTCAGCATCAGTCCTTCCAATGAATATTCAGGGTTGATTTCCTTTAGGATGGACTGGTTTGATCTCTTTGCTGTCCAAGGGACTATGAAGAGTCTTCTCCAACACCAGAGTTCGAAAGCACCAATTCTTCGGGAGCTCAATCTTCTTTATGGTCCAATTCTCACATCCATACATGACTACTGGAAGAACTATAGCTTTGTCTAGATGGATCTTTGTCAGCAGAGTGATGTCTTTACTTTTTAATATGCTGTCTAAGTTTGCCATAGCTTTTCTTCCAGGCAGCAAATGTCTTAATTTCATGACTGCAGTCACCATCTGCAGTGATTTTGGAGACCGAGAAAATAAAATCTATCTGTTTTTATTTTATTTTATTTATTTTATTTTCCACTTTTCCCCCTTCTATTTGCCACGAAGACAAGGGACTGGATGCTGTGATCTTAGTTTTTTTCATGTTGAGTTTTAGCAAGCCACTCCAGTATTCTTGCCGCAAAAGTCCAATAAACAGTATTTAAAAAGCAACAAGGATAAACAGAGCATAATATCTTTGACAATAACATTTTATTATCATTTTATTAATGATTTGTAATTACATTTGACTTAGATAATTGATAGTGTAAGTCGCTCAGTCGTGTTTGACTCTTTGTGACCCCCAGGGACTACACAGTCATAGAATTCTCCAGGATAAAATACTGGAATGAGTAGCCTTTCCCTTCTCCAGGGATCTTCTAAACCCAGGGATTGAACCCAGGTCTCCCACAGTGCAAGTGGAGTTTTTACCAGCTGAGCTATCAGGGAAGCCCAGGATAATTGAAACTGCCAACTAAAGAACTTCTCTTTTCCTCTTGCACTCTTGCAAGACAGCCCCTCTGAGTAGCCAAAGGAATCTTTCTAAAGTGTTCTTCAATTCAAGTCACACTATGACTAAAATCAATGGGTACCTCTTTAATGCCCCAAGAATATAGTTCACATTCCTAGTCATGGTTTACCATGTCCTCATGTGGCCCCATGTTTTCTCCCCACTTTTTATCTCTTGTTCTTAGAATATGAAGGCACCGTGGTCAGGGAAGAACTCCTCTTATTGCTTTCTCTCTGGGTCCTTCTATATTATTCTTTAAGTCATCAATATTCTTTACACATATCATTTTTTACAGAAGTCTTTCCTAATCTCCCAAGTTCATCTAGGCATCCTGCTTAAATATACTTCTGGCTTAGGAGTTTTCATACTGTTCCCTGAAGGCCATAGAGTTGAAGTTTTAAAATACCTGCATCTGTGTTATAAAGAAAAATACCAATACAAAGTATAATTATAAGCAATAGAATATATACAGATTTTTTAATGACTCTAGTTCGGTAGAAACTTCTACATATATTATAAAGAAAATATAGGAAAGGAACAACCTTAGATCAAAATATTTCAGAGCAGAAAATATTTTAGAGATTAAATAGATTAGTTCAGACTATTTAGTACAAGAGGAAATAAAACTACAAATATGTCATCTAATTGGCTGGGGAGTTACAATGTTTTTCTCTAGTTGGTTGCTGGCCAAAGTATAATGCCAACTGATCTAAGTTTAGTTCGTTGTTATTTTGACATCCCCCCAAATTTGCTGTACCTTAGAGTGAAGCATATAATATAATGAGATTAAAAAAAAAGGAAAGAGGAAATAAGGGAATAGAAAAGTCAGGGCAGGGAAACATACAGTGATAGTTATAGTGTCAAAGCACAAATTCAAATTCATGAAAACAAGCACTGTTTTTTGGAGTAGAACATATGGTTATCAGATTCCTAGAAGACACAATAAGATAGGAATTATCACCTATAATAAAAATTTCAATGTCTATTTAATAACACACAGGGACTTCTTGACAGCACAGTTTTCTTCTAAAGGATTTTTCATATACACGGCACTTCAAAACATAGAGAAGAATATACTCCACAACATTTTTAAAATAAAGACTTCGGCAAGATACAGCAATCCTTGCCTTATAGAAATCTCTCAAAATAGACTGATGGCATAATGCCAAACAGAGTTTGGTAAGTGCACACCTGCAAAAAGGCTTAAATAAGCAGCTCTGTTCTCTGTTGCTCTGGTTTAGAACAAAAATAAAATTAAGAATTGATAGCAGATGGAAAGGGCTGTATATCTTTTTAGAATTCTCCATGAATATTCATTCCCACAATGAAGATTTGGTTCAGAACTAGATGGACTAGAGTCCAAAATATAATATGGATTTACTAAAATACTCACACAAAGGAAACTAGCATTTCTAAGAATACAACATTCTTGGACTGGAGAATAGGGAGAAGTAATAGCATATCTTTGCCACTAATGATGCTCAGTAATTTTCTGTATTACCAAGCTAGCAACTAATGAATACAAAATGTATATGTTGCTTCCCCCCCACCCAGACTGGGACAAAGTTTACTAGGAAGTGAGTTTAGGACCACTACTCGAGGGGAATGAAGAAGCAGAAAGGGACAGAAGGAAGATGTCTTAGCTGATTCTACACAAAGCACTGGACCTGTGTTGACTCAAGATTTCAACAGAATTGATGCTTGGGCACTGGAGCTTTACATGGCAATATAGACTTTCACTGGATATAGTTAGAAATTTTTTTAACCTGAATTTTCAATGTTTTTTCATAAATCAACACACTCTATTCACAAAACTGTTCCATGTTCTCCATATCTGGGTAAATAATCCTCTTCTTGATTTTGTGTATTTTTTTTCTAGCTGTTAATTATCCAATATTGTTTTAGTTATTGCTTTCTATTTATAGGCTTGTCTTTTCATTTTTAAATATATATTTTTTGTTTTATAGTTTTTATTCATATGCTATTCAGTTCAGTTCAGTCGCTCTGTTGTTTCCTACTCTTTGCGACCTCATGGACTATAGGCTTCCCTGTCCATCACGAATTCCTGGAACTTGCTAGGATCTTTTCAAATGAGTCATCTCTTCGCATCAGGTGGCCAAAGTATTGGAGTTTCAGCTTCAATATCAGTCCTTCCGATGAACACCCAGGACTGATGTCCTTTAGGATGGGCTGGTTGGATCTCCTTGCAATCCAAGGGACTGTCAAGAGTCTTCTCCAACACCACAGTTCAAAAGCATCAATACTTTGGTGCTCAGCTTTCTTTATGTTCCACCTCTTACATCCATATATTACTACTGGAAAAACCAAAGCTTTGACTGGATGGACCTTTGTTGTCAAAGTAATATCCCTGCTTTTTAATATGGTGTCTATGTTGGTTATAGCTTTTCTTCCAAGTAAAGGTCTTCTGTGTATTCTTGCCACCTATTTAATATCTTCTGCTTCTGCTAGGTTCATACTGTTTCTGTCCTTTATTGTGCCCATCTTTGCATGAAATTCTCCCTTGGTAACTCTAATTTTCATGAAGAGATCTCTAGTCCTTCTCATTCATATGCTATTACTTCTCCTTATTCTCTATACCAAGAAAGTTGTATAAGAAATTGCTAGCTTACTTTGTGTACTTAAGTAAATCTATATTATATTTTGGACTCCAGTACGTCTAGTTTTTATTTTTTTTTCTTGCTTCAATTTCATTGGATTTTTTTTATCTTCACTTATCATATATGAAAATTTACTTTATGTATTTGTTAACTCTTACTTTCATCAATATTTATTAATTGTAAAGGTTAGTTTTGTTCTAAAGAGTTTATTTTCATGCTTTAAAATATTACAACTCAAATTTGAAGATTATAAAGCAATATATTTGACACCTACATATTTTATATTACCACTCTTTTGCTTCTACTTATACCTCACCACATGTTTAAAATAAAATTAATAACTTTATGCTAATATTGGTTATTAGATAATTTCTTATAACTTTTTAGATTCTCTTCTAAGAAAAAAACTCTTCAAATGAGTTTTATTACTTTTAAAGGCAATTCTTTAGTTTGCAGTAATTTTATTTCTATGCCTAAAACTTCTTTCTTTTAATCTTAGGATAATGACTGCTTTATTCCATATCTCTTTTTAAAAACTTTTTGATGTGTTTAGTTATTTAAATTTTCATTTTATAAGAAAAGAAACACATGGAAAGTTATAATGAATATTCTACCAAACAAAGATCAGTATGAAATGTCAAAAAGTTTAAACAAGTTGTATACTTTGCCCCACTTTACTTGAGAATTTTACATTTTCAATATATAGGAAAGAAGCATTTCACTATATATGAAAATATTAAATCATTTAGTTCAACTTCACAGAAATATTATTCAGTGTGTAGCTGCAACTTGATTATACTTTGCCCTGTAAGTGTATTTTGATTTCCTTTGTTTTTCCTTTGTAGGATTATTTCTTTAATTTTGGAAGTCCAAAAATTCGCTGTGATACATCTAGGTATGGGTCTATTTTTCAATCATGTTTCCTAGAATTAAGGTCCCCTCTCAGTTAAAATTCTTTCTTCAGGAAAGATTCTTTGTTGGTAAGTATGTTTCTACCACTAAAATTTTGTAATTACCACTTAATTTTGTAATTAAGAAGCTCTTGTCTGAAACTGAGTTTGTGAGTTTTATGTATATACATATGTATATATATATATATATATATATAGTTATTTATCTCATTGAAATCTCCTTGTATATACCAGCATATGGTTTGATAAAGTATTTGATAAACTATTAGCTGTGTCATACAAATGTTAGACATTGTATTTTGCCTATTTTCTCTGGCAGATGGAAGTAAAAAATTAGATTCAGTAGGATTTGCATTTAGTTTAAGGAATGATAATACTCATTATTTATATCAAAGAAACTCAAGGAAATAAAAAACATAAATGTACTCTCATCTTTCTGTTGTCATTACAAATATCCTGGTAATTTTTTACTGTCAAAATATTTACTAGAAAATCAGTCAGATGACTTGGGTGTATTCCAGGTTCTACTCTTTACTAGTTTATTCAGTATTTATTTATGATTTATTTGTCCTCTGACAGCATTGTTTCTGCTCCTGGGAGACTTAAACAATTCCAGAGTTAGTGAAGGTTTTGTAGTCACACATACAAAAAAAAAGATCACTCACATTTTTCAAATGAAGTAAAGTAAACCCTTCAAATTCACAGATTCTGCACCCATGGCTTCAACCAACTGAGGATTGAAAATACTTTTTAAAAAGTCCAGAAAATTCCAAAAGGAAAACTTGAATCTGCCATCCTCCAGCAACTACTTACACAGCTTTTGCCTTGTATTAATATTACGTATTATAAGTAATCTAGAGATGAGTTCAAGAATCCGCCTGCCAGTGCTGGAGACACAAGAGACACAGGTTCCATCCCTGGGTGGGGAAGATCCCCTAGAGTAGGAAACGATGACCTACTCCAGTTACTCTTGCCTGGAGAATTCCATGGACAGAAGAGCCTGGCGGGCTATATAGTCCATTGAGTTGCAAAGAGTTGGACACGACTGAGCAACTGAATACACACGATGCTCATGTTATCGTTTTACATAAAAGACCTGAGCATCTGTAGATTTTGGTATCCTAAGGGGTCTTGGAATCAAATCTCTGGGATATGGAGCGATGACTGTAACCAGAGGACAGAAAACTAAACAGGACTAATCAAATGTGACAGTTGCCAAGGCAAGTCCCCCCACTTTAATCTTTGCATGGTCCGCTGTGCGCTGCCCTCTGTTTTGTAACTGATCTGAGGTTGAACATAGAAAAAAAAAGTTGGAAGTCATAACATACTACACAATTTAAAGATTTATTTGTATTAATATTGATAAAAATTAATATTCCAAAAAGAGAGTTTCACTCCATAACAATATTTTGCATTTGTAGTTATTCTGATCAGTCCTTGTCATGTGAATGTTTGATATTTTCATGTTAACAGAATGAAAGCAAGCTTTTGGAGAAAAATATTACATCACTAAATAAATCTTATTTTAAAAACTACCGTGTTAGAACTGTCGGGTCATAATGAATGCTCATCACTTATTGCATGTTACAGTGATTCTTGTTGATAAATGGTAGTTCTAGAAACCCACCTACAACTTCTAAGGAAAGACTCTTATAGCCTCTCATATACACAAATAGATAGTCATGGGGAAAAAAATCCTTAAAACTTCTAATGTACTTCTAGTATAATGAGAAACACTGAATATATTTAAACTTTCCACAGGGATATTTAAACATGAATAAGAGTAAAATGGACTGTAAATTACTGATGGATAGAGTTCATGTTGAAGATGATCCCGCATATTTTCAATGCATCTTTAAAACTTCTATGGAAATCTAAAGGCTAAATATCCAGCTATAAATATCATACTTTATTTGTATAAGGTGGTAACTGCTGATCCTATTTTTTTAAAATTGTCTCTTAACAAGCAAACCTCCTTTCTGTTGGAAAAGCATTTTCTTCTGGCATGCATCTATATGCTTTGTTTCCTCTTTCATGCATTTTCACAAGAGTGACCCAGATGTGAAAGTCTTAACATCATTTGTATATATCAGCATAAATTAATGGTTAAGTTAATATATAATTTTCATTATTTACTCTTTCTCTATTTCAGTGTATACTATACAAATCAATCTTTTGACTTACCAAAAGATTATTTTATTATTATTATAGATTATTATTACCAAATAGATTCTTAGCAATTCAGAATTGAAATCTGTTAAGGCTAATCATAACATGAAAATCATATCTGTGTGTATTTGCATATGTGATATACATACTTACATACACACATGCATATATATGTGTTGAAGATAGATATTATGCTCTTTTGAAATATTTCAATTATATCTAAGCACAGCAAACTAAGAAAGTAGAACTTTTTTGCAGATTTTATCATTTAAAATACGCAAACCAAAATGGCTTTAACAGTCTTATAGGAAGTTTGAAAAATGTAATTTCAGTCAAAAACCTAATTCTACAACTACCTACAAATGCAACATATGTTCAGTGGCTAATTCTTATGTCAACTGACTTTTTCCAAATGCTCCTAGAGATTTTGAAAATGTTCAAGACTTTTCTCTGTTTAGAATTGTTGGATAATTCAGAGATGAAAAAGGCTGTTCATTCCCTAGCTGTCTATACACATTTGAGAGGAAAAATGGAAGGAAAATAGAAATTCAAAGCATAGAATTCCTAATGTGTGATAAATAGATCCTTGGTCTGAATTCTTTTTATCTCTTTTTTCTCTTCTCTCTCCACTCCTCACTCTAATCAATGCTGGCTCCCTACCCAACTGACAGAAACTTTTGTGTTGTTTTGGCATAGAAAAGAGAAATCACTCACAAATACATTTCTATTTGAGAAAAGTGAGTCTTGTCATTCATTTACTAGTCATCTATTGCATATGTTCTCTGTGCCAGTCATTGTCTGGGGGCAAAAATGCTATAAAAATAACAACATAAAAATGCAGTTTTGGTCTGACTGAAATTTACTATTTAGTAAATTAGACAAACATTAATTAAATACGTACAAAACTGTGTGTACAATTGTAAGAGAAAAAAGAAGTGAATTTTCCAATTACAGTATAAGATATTTGAACCACAAAGGAGTTAAAAGAACAGATTTCCTAAAGAAGCAATGACTGAGCTGAATTCTGAAACTCAGAGCTTAGAATAGATGAGCCAAGTAGGGTCTAAGGATGGGTGGAAGGATGGAAAATCACTTATGCATTAGTACCCTCTAATTTTTTTTCCCATTTATCTCTCCTTTCATCTTAAGACTCCCATAAGTCTACTTAGATATTACAGTGAGAATACTCTCTCATATTTGGTGAAGGTATTCTCATTGACATTTCCTTTAAAACAGAGTTCAGATGTTTCTTAGCCACTGACACCCCTAAAGTTACTACTGATATTCAGTTTTTTACTTCTAATGTGACATTTTTTGAGTACATTATTTGCATAAATTTGTAAGTATTTTTTGCATTATTTTCTTTGACATTCTCTAAATTGAAAATCAATCAGTAAAAAGTTAAGGAATTTCCCTGGTTTTATTTAATTAAATATAATATGCTAAGTTAAAATGTATTACTTCAAATTGTGGCTTTTGAAAGTGTGGCACGTCTCTCTGATGGGTAGTGGATCCCTTATTCACAGGTTTCACTGAATGTCAAAAATTTTTAAAAAGTGGTGATGTATACAACCTATGTCTAGGTCACAAGCCTTAATTCCTTATTTCTTTTTAAGTTTCTTATCAGTATATATGTATATTCTTCTTATATATCTGTTACATATATCTCCTTTTGCATCTTCTGTACATCTTAGTAATAGCCTGCTTGCTGCTGCCGCTGTTGCTTTCTCGCTTCGGTCGTGGCTGACTCTGTGCAACCCTGTGGACTGCAGCCCGCCAGGCTCCTCCGTCCATGGGATTCTCTAGGCAAGGGTACTGGAGTGGGGTTGCCATGCCTTCCTCCAGGGAATCACCCGACCCAGGGAATAAACCCAGGTCTCTTGCATTGCAGGCAGATTCTTTACTGCTGAGACATCAGGGAAGCCCAATAGACTGCTTAACACATGAAAAAACTTCAGTATGAGTTTCTTTAACATAGCTTCCCAACATCAAAATTAAACATGTTAAGACATATTTTGTTATGAACAATATGAATATTGGCTAAGAGAGCAAATTATTTAAACTTTCAGTGTTTCTGTTTCATCTAGAACAGTTATAATAAAGAATAGTCATAATAATATTATACTATAAATTAAATATATTTTGATATAAATTAAATATGTTTACTATATATTTAATAGTTAAAATATATAGCATATATTCACATATTCACTGTATAAATTATGATAATAATACTTTATGAAAATGGTAAAATGAGATTTCTTTAAAAATCATATTTTTGGCAAAAGCAAGCACTCATAATTTGTAGTCTATGTTTATAACTCAATATTTAAATAACTTGAGTCTTTGTCCATTTGGGTTGTGTGTACATTAAAGTGTGTCAAAAAGAATATACATTACATATTTTATACTGAATAGACTTGGAATGAGTAATTCCAATTCCAGCTAATACATATATGGTATTCAGAAAATATTCATTTAAAAGTGACAGAAATCACAGCATACCATAGACTAGGTGATTTGTAAATAGATATTTATTTCACTCAGTTCTAGAGGCTGGAACTCCAAGACCAAGTTTCTGGCAGCTTTGAAAGAGAATTCATTTCCTGGTTCATAGAGGTCATCTCCTCTCTATATTCTTACCTTAGGGAAGGGAAAAGTAGGGAAATTTCTAAGGTCTGTCATATAAGGGCATTATAAGGGCAAAATCACATTCATTGGAGTTGTAAATGGCACCCCACTCCAGTATTCTCGCCTGGAAATTCCATGGGCAGAGGAGTCTGGTGGGCTACAGTCCATGAAGTTGCAGAGTTGGACGTGACTGAGCACTCACTCATAATCACATTCGTAATGGTTCTGCCGTCATGTGTAGCCAGGCAGTGTTCTCTGCATCTTACCACTGTATCTTACCATTTTGTCTGTTTATGGGGTGGAATGTGACTGTGATCATGAGATGGACTTGTCAGATAAATTCTTGATTCTTTTTGGGGGGGCTGAGGTTTTTGGAAAATGCAATCCTTTTAGGATAGTGCCTCTAAAGCAGAGAGTTTGTAATCCTAGATTGCTGGTTCCCCTTATTACTATCTCAAGTAGGGATCATTACCCAAAGGTGGAATATGGAGTCTTAAATGATGCTGTTTGTCTCCCTAGAAAGAATTTCCTTTGAAGTCAAACTAACCTCAGACTATCATGTATAGGAGCTAATAAATTTTTATTTTTCTTTGCTTTTGCATGGTGTAACAGCATTGGTTTTCTGCCACTTTTAAATGAAAAATTTCTGAATATCATATATGTATTAGCAACAAACTGTTTTTAATGTTACTTCTCCCAAGTCTACTCAATATGTAGACTTTTTTCTGACACACTTGAAGACAAACAATAAAGACCTATTTCATTTTTGCTTTATATTTTGGAGATAAAAATAAGTAAAAAATTTTGGAAGAAATATAGATTATGCAATGTCCCTGAGCTCAAAAGTTTAGTTTTACTATCTGAAAATCTCCCAGATTATTTTCATCCCTGCCAGCACCCTTCACAAACTCAACTTGTTATAGGAAGTCAAAGTAGGTTATTTGCAGGAAAAAGTTGCTTTGAAGTATTCCCTGTTGATCTCAGACACTTAACACAGTTTCTACAATGTCTAACTTTCTCCCAAGGAATAACTAATACCCTGAGAGAAGTCATCTCTTTACACACAGTAACATCATGCTCCTTTTTAGCAAAAGGAAATGGACTGTGATTATTGAGGTATTGTTTCCCATGAGTTCTCAACAAGATTCACTTGGAAAGTAGTTTAGTCTGTATCTTATTAGCAGTGTGATAGTTTGGTGCATGGATATGTACAGGTTGCATATTGGGAGAAAAGTATCATTTCTCTTTGAAAAAAGAATCTACCTAACTGATCCTTATAGGATCTCAGAAAGAATAGCTGAATTTATAACTCTTAAAACCAATAATATTGCTTCAGAATATATGTTATATTGACATAATATTTCAATTCACATAGAACTAAGGTTAGGCTTCCCCAGTGGCTCAGAGGAAAGAATCCACCTGTGAAGGAAGAGTCATAAGGACAATCCCTGGGATGAGAAGACACAATGGAAAGGGCATGACAACCCATTCAAGTATTCTTTCCTGGAGAATCCCATGGACAGAGGAACCTGGTAGGCTATAGTCCATAGGATTGCAAAGAGTTAGACATGACTGAAGAGATGTAGCATGCATGCATACATAAGTAAAGTCAAAGGATTCATGACTTTGAGTTTGGGGGATAATTTCAAAATAACTCTGAAAAAATAAATTGATGATATATTGTGGGTGGTTATCTTAAATTGCTACAAAAATAAAATTTAAAAAATTGTCTCTAATGAGTTAAATTGTATTGTGAGTAGGGAGGAATAAATTTAAACATATTTTAAAATATATAATGTGAGAATGAAGATGAGAAAATATTTAAAATGTCTGACAAAAATCATATAACACTTTGAGGGATATAACAATAAATAGACAATATTACAAGGTTCAGTTCAGTTCAGTCACTCAGTCTTATCAGACTCTTCGCGACCCCATGGACCACAGCACGCCAGGCCTCCCTGTCCATCACCAACTTCTGGAGTTTAACCACTCATGTCCATTATGTTGGTGACGCCATTCAACCATCTCATCCTCCATCGTCCCCTTCGGCTCCTGCCCTCAACCCTTCCCAGCATCAGGGTCTTTTCAAATGAGTCAGCTCTTCGCAATAGGTGGCCAAAGTATTGGAGTTTCAGCTTCAACATCAGCCCTTCCAATAAACACCCAGGACTGATCTTTGGGTTGGACTGTTTGGATCTCCATGCAGTCCAGGGGACTCTCAAAAGTTTTCTCCAACACCATCGTTCAAAAGCATCAATTCTTTGGTGCTCAGCTTTATTTATAGTCCGACTCTCACATCCGTATGTGACCACTGGAAAAACCATAGACTTGACTAGACTGACGTTTGATGGCAAAGTAATGTCTCTGCTTTTTAATATGCTGTCTAAGTTGGACATAAATTTCCTTCCAAGGAGTAAGTGTCTTTTAATTTCATGACTGAAGTCACCATATGCAGTGATTTTGGAGCCCAAGAAGATAAAGTTAGCCACTGTTTCCACATCTGTTTGCCATGAAGGGACAAGACCGGATGCCATGATCTTAGTTTTCTGAATGTTGAGTTTAAGCCAACTTTTTCATTCTCCTCTTTCACTTTCATCAAGAGGTTCTTTAGTTCTTCACTTTCTGCAATAAGGGTTATTGAGGTTATTGAACTTATCTGAGGTTATTGATATTTCTCCCAGAAATCTTGATTCCAGCTTGTGCTTCATCCAGCCCAGTGTTTCTCATGATGTACTCTCCATATAAGTTAAATAAGCAGGGTGAATATACACAGCCTTGACCTACTCCTTTCCCAATTTGGAACCAGAGTGTTGTTCCATGTCCAGTTCTAATTGTTGCTTCCCAACCTGCAAACAGATTTCTCAAGAGGCAGGTAAGATGGTCTGGTATTCCCATCTCTTTCAGAATTTTCCACAGTTTATTGTGATCCACACAGTCAAAGGCTTTGGCATAGTCAATAAAGCAGAAATAGATGTTTTTCTGGAATTCCCTTGCTTTTTTGATGATCTAGCAGATGTTGGCAATTTGATATTTGGTTCCTCTGCCTTTTCTAAAACCAGCCTGAACATCTGGAAGTTCACGGTTCATGCATTGCTCAAGCCTGGCTTGGAGAATTTTGAGCATTATTTTACTAGCATGTGAGATGAGTGCAATTGTGTAGTAGTTTGAGCATTCTTTGGCATTTCCTTTCTTTGGGATTGGAATGAAAAATGACCTTTTCCAGTCCCGTGACCACTGCTGAGTTTTTCAAATTTGCTGGCATATTGAGTACAGCACTTTCACAGCATCATATTTTAAGATTTAAAATAGCTCAACTGGAATTCCATCATCTCCACTAGCTTTGTTCATAGTCATGCTTCCTAAGGACCATTTGACTTCACATTCCAGGATGTCTGGCTCTGGGTGAGTGATATTACAAGGTAATTTTAAGGTAAATGCTCCTATTTTCAGCAATATATTAGCTTGTGTTCATTTACACATTACATCTTCTCAAAAGCTTTCACATTGAAATATTAGCCAAACAGTTGAAAGACTGTAAGTTCTGGAGGTAGACAGGTCTGAATTTAAACCTTTTTTTTTTTTTTTCTACCTACAAGTTTTATGGCTTTAGGAAATCACCTCTCCTTTGAATTTCAGTTTCCTCATCTAAACAATAAATACAACAATACATAGAGTGTCTTCGTGATTGTTAGCTGCATAATAAAGCACTGGTATAGACATGATATCATAAATGTGATCTGCATTGATGACTATCTCCCTGAGTCTGCTCAAACTCATGCCCATTGGGTTGATGATGCTATCTAACCATCTCTTCCTCTGTCACCCCCCCGCCCCCATCTCCTCCTGCACTCAATATTTCCCAGCAATAGCATATTTTCCATGATTTGGCTCTTCTTATCAGCTGGCCAAAGTACTGGAGCTTCAACTTCCACATCAGTCCTTCCAATGAATATTCAGGACTGATTTCCTTTAAGATTGACTGGTTTAATCTCCTTGCTGTCCAAGGATCTCTCAAGAGTCTTCATCAACATCACAGTTTGAAAGCATCAAATCTTCAGCACTCAGCCTTCTCTATGGTCCAACTGTCACATCTGCACATGCCTACTGAAAAAAATATAGCTTTGACAAAAGGGACCTTTGCTGGAAAGTCATCTTGTCTGTGCTTTTTAATACATTGTCTAGGTTTGTCATAACTTTTCTTCCAAGGAGAGGTATCTTTTAATTTCATGGCTGCTGTCAATGTCCACAGTGATTTTGGAGCCCAAGAAAATAAAGTCTATCACTGTTTTCATTTTTTTCCACATCTATTTTCCATGAAGCGATGGGACCAGAATGTTGAATTTTAGCCAACTTTTTCACTCTCCTCTTTCACTTTCATCAAGAGGTTCTTTAGTTCTTCTTGACTTTCTACCATAAGGGCAGTGCCTATCTGTGTATCTGAGGTTATTGATATTTCTCACAGCTATCTTGATTCCAACTTGTGCCTCATCCAGTCCGGCTTTTCACATGATGTATTCTGCATATAAGTTAAATAAGCAGGGTGACAATATACAGCCTTAACGTATTCCTTTCCCAATTTGGACCCAGTCAGTTGATCTATGACAGTTTCTAAGCGCTGCTTCTTGCCTCGCACACAAATTTCTCATGAGGCAGGTAATATGGTCTGGTATTCCCATCTCTTTAAGAATTTCCTAAAATTTGTTGTGATTCTCAGTCAGCGGCTGTAGCATAATCAATGAAGGAGAAGTAGATGTTTTTTCTGGAATTTCCTTGTTTCCTCTATGATCCAGTGAATGTTGGCAACTTGATATCTGATTCCTCGGCATTTTCTAAACCCACCTGGTACATCTGCAAGTCCTCAGTTCATGTACAGTTGAAGTCTAGCTTGAAGGATTTTGATCATTATTTTGCTAGCATGTGAAATGAGCACAATCATGCAGTAGCTTGAGCATTCTTTGGCATTGTCCTTTTTTGGGATAGGAATGAAAACTGACCTTTTCAAGTCCTGTGGCCACTGCTGAGTTTTCCAAATTTGCTGACATACTAAGTACTACATTTTAACAGCATCATCTTTTAGAACTTAAAATAGCTCAGCTGGAATTCCATCACCTCTACTAGCTTTGTTCATAGTAATGCTTCCTAAGGTCCATTTCACTTCACACTCTAGGATGTTTGATTCTAGGTGAGTGACCACACCATCATGGTTATCTCGGTCATTAAGACTTTTTTTTTTTGGTAAATAGTAAATAAGTATTTCAAGTGTAGTTTCCCAAACTGAACTTCAGATTGTCCTCTTAATGCTGGGAAGGACTAAAGTTTAACCAGCATGGAAAGTGAAATGTGTGGCAGATTGAGTATATTTATAAATTATTCCTTTTTATTAGAAGAGCATCAACAATCCTCCAGTTTGGAAAAAGAAAAGCAAAACATATGGAAAGATAAAAATTTTTTTCAGACTTTTGTGAACTTCTGGAATTAGAGTGATAACAGTTTCTCCGTATTTCCTTCAGATGTCGCTAAAAATAAGATAATTTTTAGATATAATTGATGCTTCTTTATCATTCCATTCTTCCTTTTCTTTTCTCCTTCTCTCTCCTCCACCTCCTCCCCCTCAAGATTTCTTTCTCTCCCTGCTTTTCTCCCTCTTCTTGGCTACACGGTATTTCCTTTTAAAATATTATCACATCCTCCATAACTTTGTTATTGTATGTATCTATTCTACCTTGACAAATAAAATATTGGATATATTATTTCTTTAACCTCATTCTAAAGAACTAAAAGTTACCCCTCCCGGTCCATGCAAACATATGCAAGTTGATTTGCATATTTAGCCCCAGAATTAGAGTTTGTTAAAGTCTTTTCATAAGTGATTTGCCCACTAAAACTCTATCAAAGTAAGTTCTTCCGTCTTCCTAATGAGGGAGTCTAATGATTCTTCCAAATTTAGTGTAACATCATGGAAACAGTGAGCTGTCCTCTCTCCAAACCAGAACCGGGTAATAAGATTGCCTTTGAGAGCTAAATCACCACACAATAGATGTAATTAGCCATCTGTTGGGAGTAACTCAAATTGTCTCTAAATGTATTACTAAAAAGTTTTGGAATTCCTAAATCCCCTGTCAAAGTGGCCTATAATCATCTCAGAATGCGGGATTGGAATGGGGCAGTAATTTAAGTAGAAACCTAATTGACGACATGATATCTATTTGGAGAACAGCACATATTGTCCCTGCAAGGTGCCTAGGAAAAGGAAACACAAAAAGTCAAATCCTGGCAAAGTGGTTAAGGCATTTAAGAACAAGCCTGTGAATTAAACCCATTTGATTCTATGGGCTACTATTATCAATGTAGGAAATATTTCCATTTTTCTTTTTTTAAAATTCTATTCTCACTACACAGTTGGATTCTCATTAAAAGATGCAATGTGGTGGTAATACTACTACAAGCATTTTCGTTAATAGAAGAACATTCATATTACAGGAACTTAGCATGCAAACAAAATTAAAGTAAATCTCTGCTTAAAAAGTCAGGAAAACATTTGAAATCCATCTCCTTCTTCACCTAATCCATTTAAAAAGATTGGCATTTACCACACGGTAAAATAGTCTTGAATGACCAGATATTTGTTTTAAAAAATTACCTTTGTTCTCTTCTGTTTGTCTAGGTAGCTACTTTTAGTCAAACACTCCAATAGCTCTCTTCAATCAAAATGCTGAAAGTAGACCTGAAATTCTGACAGAATCTCCCAAAGTGGGGATTCGACCAGATTCTTCTTTATGATTTGCAAAGGAAAAATAAGACTTCTCTAGAAGACAGACATGAAAAATATCTCACCTCCTACTACTCAGCTTGGATTTCTAAGAGCTATATAAGCAAATTCAGTGCAAGTTCAGATGTACTGCTTTTGGATACTCTTGAACTCATGTGTTTTCTTGGCTGAATCTGGATAATAATGACACCCAGATTATCATGAACCTGATTAATCTATGTAGCTCCTACTTAGGAAAATATTTTGAAAGTTGCAGCATTATTCACATTACAGTTTAATTTCTGGCTGTTTCTTGCATTAAATAAAGAGCATTCTGGCTAACATATGTTTGTTATAAATGCATGACAACACCAGAGAGACATGGAATCAATATCCTGAGCTTCGTATCAGTATTGTTTGAGAATTAAGGTTGCTTTAACTGGAATGTGTGCATGCTTAGTTGCTCAGTTGTGTCTGACTCTTTGTGACCCCATGGAGCCCACCATGTTCCTCTGTCTATGGAATTTTTCAAGCAAGAATACTGGAGTGGTTTGCCATTTCCTACTCCAGGGGATCTCCTGACCCAGACCGGGACAAGGCAGGGACTCAAAATGAAGAGATAAATGTGAGGTTTATTTTTCTATAATATGTTCATACCAACTCCATGAGATACTAAAATTGCTCCTTTAAAAATCATTTCACAAAAGATGAGGAAACTGAATTTTAGGAAGCAAAAGTTTTAAGTAGCTGGCTCTAAGAAAATGAACCATGAAGTGAGTAACAAGAGATTCCACCCCCGGTCAGTTGTATTCAAAGCCTGCATTCTTTTCCCAATGTCCACATTCCAAAATTACTCCCTTTAATCCCTTTCTCTTCAGAAGGCTCATTTCAATATTCTTTTAAATAAAGCTGTTACTAGAGAATAGTAATTAGCAAGTATTTTTATATGCTATTTAAACTGCACCATCAGTTCATTTCAGTTCAGTCGCTCAGTCATGTCCGACTCTTTGCAACACCATGGACTACAGCACGCCAGACTCCCCTGTCCATCAACTTCTGGAGCTTACCCAAACTCATGTCCATTGAGTCAGTAATGCCATCTAACCATCTCATCTTCCATTGTCCCCTTCTCCTCCCACATTCAATCTTTCCCAGAATCAGGGTCTTTTCTAATGAGTCATTTCTTAACATCATGTGGCCAAAGTATTGGAGTTTCAGCTTCAGCATCAGTCCTTCCAATGAATATTCTGCACCTTAACTGAATAGACTACACCATAAACAGCATTAAATTCAATTCTCCAGCAATTCAAGACTGCTGGAGAGGAGAAATTAACCACATGGATGATAAGTCTCTTTTGATGTAATTCTCAAGCGTGGATTAGTGATATATATAGTCAAATAAATGCTCTACTTAGCCTTATATCATCACCATCATATTTTTTATATTCACAAGATTATAAATTCTTAATTAGTTATGAAAATTTTTCAGACATCAGCATATTCTTACAAAAACCATGGTTCAGAAATACAATCTTCATTTTATGAATAACAATTTTAAGATTCAGAGAACTTAAGATTCACGTTTAAGATTTAGGTTAGGTTCTAAAGGGTTTCAGAAACTCACTTCCAGATCTGGTTTCCTCGGTGTGTATGCCCAGAAGTGGTATTGCTGGGTCATATGGCAGTTCTATTTCCAGTTTTTTAAGAAATCTCCACACTGTTTTCCATAGTGGCTGTACTAGTTTGCATTCCCACCAACAGTGTAAGAGGGAATTTAGAAAGATGGTAATGATAACCTTATATGCAAAACAGAAAAAGAGACACAGTACAGAACAGACTTTTGAACTCTGGGAGAAGGTGAGGGTGGGATGTTTCAAAAGAACAGCATGTATATTATCTATGGTGAAAGAGATCACTAGCCCGGGTGAGATGCATGAGACGAGTGCTCCGGCCTGGTGCACTGGGAGGACCCAGAGGAGTCGGGTGGAGAGGGAGGTGGGAGGGGGGATCGGGATGGGGAATACGTGTAACTCTATGGCTGATTCATGTCAATGTATGACAAAACCCACTGAAATGTTGTGAAGTAATTAGCCTCCAACTAATAAAATAAAATTAAAAAAAAAGAAAGAAAGAAAGAAACTCACTTCCCTACTCAACCACCAACTCCCATTTGTGATATGTGAAAGATATAATGGCATCATTTTATAATTTTTCTTAAAACACCAGTGATTGAAGCTCAACATATACCTCTTTATAGGAAGGTGGATTTGGATACTAGGTGGAACATTTAAAGGTTTAGCCATTTCATGGATACATGAAAAATCTCCCAGGCATGCCATCAGTAAGCTTACTTAATTCTCTTTATACAATGCCTAGCTTTTTCCAAGTTCTAGCTATATTTTGATGAGCAGCACTTTATAACAACTAAAGCAAAAATGAATAAAGGCAACCCCCCCCATTAAAAAAAAACAATCAAAAAAAGGACCACTGGAGATATTTTCCTATAGAGGTAAAAAGCCATGTTTCTACAGCCATCCATAGTTGTGTAAAGCATAATGCACAGTTGAATAATTATGGGCAGGTTATCTGCCCTTTAGAAATAAAAATTTTCACTACCTCAGATAATAAAAGTCCTAAGACAAATGTTCTCTGGGAATGTCATTAATAGGGCACAGCTAGACAAAATATGAGGTCAGAATTTTTAAGTGGTCCTGATATGATGTCAATCCAAGTTTGTACTGTGTAGTTAGTGCTCTTGAAAAACCAGAAAGTTTCTGTCTGTGGACACTGCAAGTAAAGAAACCGGATATAATTTGAAAAATGAGCTGATGAGGGGAATATGATAAGTAAGTTAGAAAGTGGATATATAGTCAACTCAGAATTGAAAAGCTATGTTTCAATATTAAAACATGTATGTATTAGTTGCTCAGTCATATCTGACTCTTTGTGACCCCACGGACTGTAGCCTGCCAGGCTCCTCTGTTTATGGGATTTCCCAGGCAACAATGGCGGAGTGGGTTGCCATTGCCTTCTCCAGAGGATCTTGATGACCCTGGGATCAAATACAGGTCTCCTGCATTGCAGGCAGTCTCCTACGTTGCAGGCATTCTTTACTGATTGAGCCACCAGGGAAGCCCCGTGTTAAAACATAAACTGAGGTATATTAATAATTTTATGTTTATTCGAGCAAAAGTCAATTGAAATTGTGCAGCACTAAAATGAAAGTGGTTAGGAGCATTCTGCTCACAGGAGTTAAAGGAAAGACTGATAGAGAACACGAGGAAGCAATGAAAGGGACTAGTTTGATTGGCTACAGATTGGCTGACTGTTTGTGACTGTCTGGGATGAGACTTTTGATTTTGTAACCTGAAGGCATTTACAAGCTTAGATTTTGGTTGCTTGTGTTGACTGACAGGGCATTAGAGCCACTTCAGTCTAATGACCTCTGGATTGAATTTAACAAGGATTAAAAAGAGTGCTGATGCTCTGGGTAGAATATCTTTACTTACAGATAAACCTGGAGTTCTGACGGAGACACGCAGAGACCATTGCTCCTGGTTCGTGGAGAAAATAAAAATAAGAAACTGTGTAACAAGAGTGAGCAAACTCTAAAACTGTGGACAAATAGAACTTTAAAACTCTTCACCCATCTGGTTAGCACCCCATCTTCTCTCTCTCTCTCTCTTTCATTCGTTTCCTGTGGTATCTGGTTTGCAAACATTCCTCAAATACTAGGAAGATATGTAAATAAATTAAACAAATAATAAGTACATAAATAAATACAATTAAAATAATCAATATACAATATAACAAGGCCAATATTATGCAGTCTCAAAATAATTGAAATTGACAGTCTTTTTCTTTCACATTTTCCTATTATGACATGTTGCCTATGATCTCAACAGAAATTTTGCTCAAAGTTGCATACAAGTATTTTGGGCTTATAAGCTTCTACTCCCGCAGAATATTTTCTTGATTTACCTCATTCAATAGATGCTGCAGATATTATTTAGTATAAAATGCGCCCATCACCAAATTCCAAGATCACACTCTCAGACGCATAATATTCCCGTATAAGTATTTTGTATTCCAGCCTTTAAACTGCAATTCCATAAGCATGATTTCATTCCTCAGATTTTTGCATGTGGCTAAGAAGTCCCACTAAAAATGCTCTATCAACTCAAGTTCTTTTGATCTGTAGTCCTAACCCTCAACATTATTTTATCTGTTACCTCTTCTGGGGATTATTCTAGACAACTCAGGAGACATTTGAGTTCTCTGTGTTTTCAGGTAGATACACTTTTTTCTTTTTTTTTAATTTTTTTATTTTTCAGTGGGTTTTGTCATACATTGATATGAATCAGCCATAGAGTTACACGTATTCCCCATCCCGGTCTCCCATCCCACCTCCCTCTCCACCCGATTCCTCTGGATCTTCCCAGCCCAGTAGATTTTAATTGTGAAGGTTATTTTTCTTTTTTTAAAAAACTTTTTTGAAATTAATTGCTTGAATGGAGGGTTGATATTGTTTCTTTTTCAGGGTCTCAATGTCTGTATTAGATCTTCTGACACTATTGGCTTACAAAACAGATCCAACTAGTACTGATGAATTTTTCTTCAATAGTCAGTGATTAGTCATCAGTCAGGACATGTGCCCCAAATCCCCAAATGTCTTTGCTTTAAGCACCCTCCAAAGTCCCCTTCTGTGTGCAGATTTAGATTTTGGCTGCACTCCTGCATCTGTGTTCTGCCCCTCTCAACACGAAATACAGGGAGAGGAAGAGATGCAAGGTGAACATTAAGTCAGGGTATTTTGTCTCTCCAGTAGCCAACTGATTGATGTATGAAAATGCAGTCATAGGTGCTCTTCCTGTAAAATGACTTCCTTTCAAATGTCACTTTCAAAGAGTGTTGACAGACATGGAGCCTTCAATGTGGTTTGATGAGGTCAGTTGGGGAGATCTTTCTCTCGCTGGGAAGTTTCCTTGCAAAGTTCATTTATCTGAACCAGCTGCCTCTTCTCATACACCGTGTATTGCAGTGTTTCTTTGCACAGGGAGCAGAGCAGATTCATCATACTCATCAGTACATACAAATTTAATTGAGCTAGAGTTATGTATACATTGTCCTACGGGGCTATCTGTCAGATGCTATGTTCAGCAGGAGGGCTGCGAGACGCAGGAGCGCAGGAGTTCAACCAACTGTAAGAGGTTAGACAAGTTTAACATGAACCAAACCCAAAGACTTACCTGTGTTTGCTGGAAATCATGACTCTGCCTCAATACAAAAAATGAGTGACATCAGTCTAGTAATAGATTTACTCTCAGAATTGACCATACAAAGATATCACAAAATGAACATGGGATAATGGTGAAATGTTGAACAGACTCTTGGACTCTATGGGAGAAGGCGAGGGTGGGATGATCTGAGAGAACAGCATCGAAACATGTACACTATCAAGTGTGAAACAGATCGCCAGTCCAGGTTGGATGCATGAGACAAGTGCTTGTGGCTGGTGCACCGGGATGACCCAGAGGGATGGGATGGGGAGGGAGGTGGGAGGGGGGTTCAGGATGGGGAACACATGTAAATCCATGGCTGATTCATGTCAATGTATAGCAAAAACCACTACAATATTGTAAAGTAATTAGCCTCCAACTAATAAAAATAAATTTTAAAAAAGAAAGGAAAAAAAAATATTAACATTTTGTATGCTATGATATAGCTCCCAATGTTATCACAGCTAAGTAATTTAGTATGAACGATAGTTAATTCTTTCAGGCAGGTACATTGTCAGAATATTCAAAGTGAGCTACAAACACAATTTTAGGTTGTCAGACCAAAGCTTTATAAAAATCCTCATGTGTAATCTCATGTTCTGTTTTTAGCTATGCACTCAAAAACACGTAGAATGAATACACTAGAGATGGTGGAAATTTGTATACAGAAGAAAGCATAGTAGTGATCTAAATTACATAATGTTTTGAGGGTGCAGAAAATTTTCTCAAACACTATGTATAGAAGTGCATATTATTGCAATCTTTCTGGAAAGTCAACTGGAATTTTAGCTTAAAAAATGATGAAATGTTAGCTTTTTTCCCTCCACATCATTAAAATTTTCTAATTTTATCATAAAGGAATTATTAGAATTATATTCCAATTTTAATGGCTGATGAAGGTGTTCTTCCCAGAATTATGTGTAATAACAGGAAAGTAGAACTAATGTAAATGTCAAAAAGTAGAGAAATATTTGAATGAATGTTATAATGGTAATATAAATGACTATCAAGCAAATATATTTCAAAAATTATTTAATGACATAGAGGAAGCATGATAACAATGTAGAAAAATATACCTTACAGTGACATTTTGAAAATTAATATTTCTAAAATGCATACATTATGCATGTAAAGAGCATTAGTGTGTGTTTCTCTATAGTAGGATCATGGAGAAAAGCTCAGATTTTTTACATTTTTCATATTTTTAACTTTCTCTGTATTGCTGTTAGGTACAGCAAAGCTGTAGTGATTTCTAGAACACGTTTATATGTTCACATGAACAGGGGCTAGAATAGTAGTACTTATAAGAATTAAACCAACTTGCAAGTAACTGGCTATATCAATCAAAGCCCACCTACTTCAGGATAAATATCAAGCAAGCATAAACTCTGACTTGTATTTCTAAAGGAAAAACAAGATGTTTTATGGTTATTGTGTGTGGGTGTGTGTTCTGAGTCTTTCAGTCATGTTTAACTCCTTGTGATTCCATGGATTGTAGCCTGCTACACTTCTCTATCCATGGGATTTCCCAGGCAAGAATACTGGAGTGGGTTGTCTTTCCCTTCTCCAGGGGATCTTCTCCTCCAGAGGATCTGTACTGGCAGGTAGATTTTTCACTGAGCCACCTGGGAAGCCCCTTTATAGTTATGACCTTACTGCAATTCCTTACTTTTTACCATCTGATAACCTCAAATCTTAAGCAGATTATACTGTTGAATGTTTATTTAGGTATATATTTATACAATGATCTTTAAGTGAAGCAAGCAGTCAGATTCAAAACAAATTCAGGTAAGTCTGAACAGAACTTTGACTTCCTATAACATCCCAAGTCAAACATTTGATTTATCCTGGTTCTATTCAAAGGGAGAACGTATAGTTTAGATAAAACCGACTGAAAGAGGAACCCAATATATCCCTCAAAATGATTATGATTTGGTCATGTTTTTACAGGGAAAGTGTAAGGTGCCTGTTAAAATTAATTTGAGGAAGGATCATATCTAAAATTGGAGCTCAAAGTGAGGCAGAAGCTGACACATTTTGAGATATTAGAAATATAACTACAAGGAAAACCAGCTTTATTAGTTTGGATTCATTCCTGGAATGACATTTTTCAATATCTTGCATAGTAATATAAAATCTTTCTATAACAATCACTTCAGGATGGTGACTAAAAGTCAAAAAGGATACAATAAAATACACATACATATCTTAGGTATTATGTATCATTCCAGAAAGCATTGTACTATTATGGATAATACTGCATAATTCTAGATAACCTGTTTTATTCTTAGCAAAATCTGTATGAATGGAAGTTTTGTTATCAGACAAACATAATGACTATAGCTGCTAGTAACCATGCTTTCCTTACATACAATAGTAAAATTTAACATTTGTGCTCTTGTTTTTAATTACAAATGTAGATAGTACAACTTGCAAATTCATCAACACAGCTGATTAGAATTGAAAGACTAAAGATAGGTGCTTTAATTTTTTTCATTTTTAAGGGGTGACTATGTTTATACATTGAACTATATGTCTACACCTGTGTGTTTGTGCATGTGAAGCACAACTGAGGGATAAGTAATTTAGTAATTACGGTCAGTGACTTAGCCAAAGGCGCTGCTCTGGACGTGCCTGTTGGTGTCACCCAGCCCCCCAGAATCGTGTTGTGAAACCAGATCTTCCAAGTGAGGGTGTCTGCATGCAAGGCCTTTGGGAGGTCTTTAGGTCATGAGGGTGGAGTCCTGAGGAATGGAATTAGTGCCTTTACAGGGAGCTGAAGAGACCAGAGTTCTCCCCTTCCACCACATGAGGTCACAGCGGGGAGAGCTGCCTATGAGCCAGGAAGAGTGCCCCAACCAGACAAGCACTCTGCCAGCACCCTGACCAGGGGCTACGCAGCCTCCACAACTGTGAGAAGTACATTTTCGCTGTTCATGAGCCACCCAGGCTACGGTGACTGGTATACCTGAACAGACTGAAACAGCTGCTAATTAGAATAGTCATCTTCAAAGGTGAAGACATGAAGTTGTATCAAAATCTCTGATGGCAGGGGCTTCCCTGGTGGTCCAGTGGTTAAGACACCCCACTTCCACTGCAGGGGGTATGGGTTTGATCCCTAGTTGGGGAACTAGTATCTCACATGCTACTCAGTGTGGCCTCAATAAATAAGCAAAAATAAAGACTTCATGATGAGCTATATCCATCAAGCACCTACTGTGTGTCTGTTTAAAAAATCTCTCCAGTGGCAGGGCAGAAGCTCAATTAAAAAATGTATAAAAAAGATCATTTTGATACATCATATACAAATGCATTTTCTTGCTCCTAGAGAATAATGCTTTAAATAGGAAATCTAAACTAAGAAAACATTTTTCTTAGACTGACACTTAAAATGTAGATGTATTTTAAAATACACAAATATAAAACAATAAAATTATATTTTGCAGTTAATACACTTGGCATATTTATGTAAAAATAAAAGCAGTTGTTTAGTTTTCCTTACATTTTTCACTCATTATATATGTGTATGTATACATGTTTTGTGTGTTCGTGTTTAGTCACTAAGTCATGCCCAACTCTTTTGTAACCCCACAGACTGTAGCCCGCCAGGCTCCTCTGTCCATGGGATTTCCCAGGCAGGAATACTGGGGTGGGTAGCCATTTCCTTCTCCAGGGGATCTTCCCGACCCAGGGATGGAACTCAAGTCCCCTGCGTTACAGCTAGTCTCCTGCATTGCAGGCGGCTTCTTTACCAACTGAGTCACCAGGGAAGCCATATGTATGCGTACATATGTTTAAATATGCATACATTAGAAACACACACATTCATGGAGACACACACATAGACATGTAGCGAGAGAGAAAGGCAGAGAACCAGATAGCAGAATTGAGACACAAAGATACAAAGAAGAGGTAAAAATGTTTCTTTGTAATGGTTTTTTCCCAAGAAGATGATTCTCTCACTGAGTAGTCAATATTTACACATCCATTCATTCACTCACTCACTCATTGTTTGCGTTTTACAAAATCTGAGGAAAATGATGACTCAGGCTTTGGAAGTATAATCATGAATAAAATTATATTTTTGTAATAAATATACTAGTTATAGTTGTGGAAATTAATGTGCATATTAAAATTTAAAACAATTGTTTGAAGCTTAAATTATTCAAATAAAACAGCTCATAATTTAAATACAATTTACTTGTATATATTGGAGAAGGAAATTGCAACCCACTCCAGTGTTCTTGCCTGGAGAATCCCAGGGACGGGGGAGCGTGGGGGGCTGCTGTCTATGGGGTCGCACAGAGTCGGACACGACTGAAGTGACTTAGCACTTAGCACTCGTATATATTGTTATACCTGTACACTTACATGTGCAAATATGCACTTACATGTACCATAAAGCATATAACTTCTCATGCACTTTCTCAATTCTGATTTTCGTATTTTTTTAAGTTGCATATAGTTAGAACTTTTGTATATATTTGTGGTTAAATGTATGTAATAAATAATCATTTTAGTCTGTTCAAAGTAGTGTTAAGGGTATAGAAAAACTAACCTAAGGCCGAATGTTGATTAGTAAACAAGTGAATGGATTATAAAATTATATGCCTATTAGTGTTAATTATTGTCTTAAATAAACTTAGGAGGGAAGAAACAAGCAAAAAAGTGTTTAGTTTAAATCAAGAAAATGCAACTTGGGGCAAATGGATTCTGGTAGCAGCCCAAACAGTGTCCCAGTTCAGGAGTAAAATCAGAGGCTTTTAGAGACAAAGAAGGAAAGTTTGCACTGCAAAGAATTTTAATTGGAGTTGGAGAGAGAAGCTAAACTCGGCTAACAGGATTGAGTACTATGGTTATCACTTGTTGTTTAGACACTAAATTGTGTCCAATTCTTTTGCGGCCCCATGGACTGTAGCCCATCAAGCCCCTGTGTCCATGGGATTTCCCAGGCAAGAATGCTGGAGTGGGTTGCCATTTCCTTTTCCAGGGGATCTTCCCAACCCAGGGATCGAACTTACCTCTCCTACATTGGCAGGTGGGTTCTTTACCACTGAACCACCAGGGGCTATCACTAGAGGGAGGTAAAAGTTCATTATTGTGACAAGTGGCAGGTGTTCTTGCAGAGTCCTTGGAATATCTGGAATATCTGTGATTTGGCTTAGTTCTAAAGTTCATGCTTTCACCAGAAGAGAAACTACATAAGGTCCACCATCTTAATGGCCTCCTAGCTCTGTGTTAAAACCCCTTGACATAGTGACTCCATTTTATTTCACATTATGAATTTATCACTTCTCAGCCCCAAATCCAAATCTGACTGCATATTCTGCAAAAAGTGGGGCCAAGTCCTTTAAATATTTCCCTTCTACCATGGAGCAGGGTATTAAACTTTTCCAGAAAAGGATGCTGGAGCAACATGGCAGAACTGTCTTTCCTGGCTGCAGACTCCTTGAGCAAACGCATGTCTCTGGTGCCGGGCTCCTGCACTCCATTTTCCTTTTCCAGCCCCTTGGATTTTCCTGCACCACATTTGGCTTTTCCTTTTCCAGGCTCCTGAAGCGCACAGGAGTTCAAGAGGATACTCCTAGAACAAACACAGCTTCTCCAGCACGAAGCTCCTGCAAAGTGGGTGCCCTTTCTAAAGCTTAACACTTGCAGATTGCACGGCTTCTCCAGCATCTGATAGCTGAAGAACAGGCAGTTTCTCTATCCATGTGCAGCGGTTCCTGTGTGAGGGCAGTGAAAGGTTGTTGCTGAACGATGAGACGCGGGATTCTTGGCCTCCGGAGGAGATGAATTCAATCCGGGCCAGAGACGAGGCTGGATCGCTCAGAGCTTTTGTGTAATAAAGTTTTATTACAGTATAAAGGAGATAGCGAAAGCTTCTGACATAGGCATCAGAAGGGGGCAAAAGAGTACCCCCTTTACTAGTGTTAGCAATGGAGTTATATACTCTCCAATGAATCTGAAGAATGTCTGGAGGTTGTAAAGACCTCACCAGACCTACTCCCATAATTTACATTTTAGCATAACAGAGTTGGCCAGAAGGTTTAATCCAAAGATCGTCCTCAGGCAGGATACATCCTTGTAAAGACCAGACCTACTCCCATAATTTATGTTTTAAGATAACAGAATTAGCCAGGGGGTTTAATCCAAAGACTGCCCTCAGGCAGGACACATTATTGTTATATAATCCTAAGGAATGTAGAGGAAAAAAAGTAAAAAGCTTGTCCCTTCTTCCTCCTTGAATATCCCAGACCTCTCTCTCCTTGGGGACCCCTAGACTTCTCATCAACCTGCCTAGGAAATGACTCTCTCAGCAGTGGCTACTCCAGCATTGAGGTTCTGAAGTGCTGGGTGGTTTGCAGAATTCAGAGACTAGCTGATTCCCCTGACTCCTCCGTTTGGTGCTTCGGTAGTACAGTTCTATCAGTGAGACTCCTTCCATGAATTGCTTTATCTGGCACGAGAGGTTGGATTTCCAGCAAGCTCTGCCAGTACATCTCTAAGTGGGAGTCGGACCAGGGGAAATTTGTTCATTTTCCTTCTGAGTGCTGCAGGCCAGTCCGAGAGCTAGTGATTGCATGTTATTTCATCCCATCTGTGTTTCCATATTCTTTAGAGCTCTCTTTACTTTTCTCTACTTTTTAACTGCAAAACCATACATGTTTGTGTGAATTGAGGTTCTTTCATTGGAAAACCTTGGAAGAGATAAACATCTTGACATATTTGAAGGTTTAGTATGTGTCTGAAGAATTAGACTTGTTGTATAACCAATTGAAATAACTGGGTATAATTTAAGGGGAAGCAAATGTTGCTGTAAGCATAAGGAAGAACTTTTAACAACTGACTGGGTTACAATGTGGCAATAATTTCTCCGTCACTAGAAATGACCAAGTTAAGTCTAGGTGCCTGGTCTTCTTAGATATTAGTGAAGAATAATTTGTACCATAAAGCAGATGTGATCTATAATCATTATCAACCCCCTTTCTTTCATTTATTTTTATTAGTTGGAGGATAGTTACTTTACAATATTGTAGTGGTTTTTGCCATACACTGACATGAACAACCCTTAAAGTCATGAATCTATGTTTCTCTGATGATAATATGACTGATCATTATACTAGCCAAAGTAGTTTGTGAAGGAATTTATCTCTCTTTCAAGGAGTTTGTATATCATTTTGCAATTTTGGTTGATATTTATATATTTTTCTAATCATTTAAATTTATATATAAAAAGCAGCATATTTATTCAAATGTAGTTTTGGTAATTGAAATTACTTCACCTGAAATACATAGGCTTTTAATAGCAACAACAACAAACCAGAACAAAGAATTAATATAGGATTTAAATAATAGGATTTTGTACTAAGAATGCAAAACTTTTCTCCCTGAATATTATAATCTCAGTATAATCTCATATACACAATTATTTTCTTTAATTACTCTACATTATTCTGTTATCTTCGTTGGAAAAATAGACAGTGATGGAACTCAAGAGACATGTAAGCTACAGCTTAAAGTGTTAGCTAACAGTTCAAGCACAAGAGCATTTGACTAAACTTCAGATGTAAGTAATTTAGGGATACTAAATGAAATGAACTAAGCTGGCATCTGTCCCAGGTACTGGAGTGACAGGGGAGCTTCAATGAAGACCATCAGTCAGGAATCTGATATCACTATTTATCCTTGCCACTTGTATCATTTTGAATCCTTATATCATTCTTGGGCATTGATGCTTTTATGGACTATCTTATGCACTATCTTATGATTAATCAACACCATAATGCCATGCATTTAGATATTCTTTGAAGTTCTTGCCTATTTTAATGTCAGTTCAGAAGTTTTGTGCTTTTCTAGCTTGACATTCAGAAAAATAAAATCATGGCATCTGGTCCCATCACTTCATGGCAAATAGATGGGGAAATAGTGGAAACAGTGGCTGACTTTATTTTTGGGGGCTCCAAAATCACTGCAGATGGTGATTGCAACCATGAAATTAAAAGACACTTACTCCTTGGAAGGAAAGTTATGACCAAACTAGACAGCATATTAAAAAGCAGAGACATTACTTTGTCAACAAAGGTCCGTCTAGTCAAGGCTATGGTTTTTCCAGTAGTCATGTATGGATGTGAGAGTTGGACTATAAAGAAAGTTGAGGGCCAAAGAATTGATGCTTTTGAACTGTGGTGTTGGAGAAGACTCTTGAGAGTCCCTTGGACTGCAAGGAGATCCAACCAGTCCATCCTAAAGGAGATCACTCCTGGCTGTTCATTGGAAGGACTGATGTTGAGTCTGAAACTCCAATATTTTGGCCACCTAATGTGAAGAGCTGAATCATTTGAAAAGACCCTGATGCTGGGAAAGACTAAGGGCAGGAGGAGAAGGGGATGATGGAGGATGAGATGGTTGGATGGCATCACCAGCTCAATGGACATGAGTTTGGGTAGACTCTGGGAGTTGGTGATGGACAGGGAGGCCTGGCGTGCTGCAGTTCATGGGGTCACAAAGATTTGGACACGACTGAGCAACTGAACTGAACTGAACTGAAGTTTGCTGTCTCTGTTTCACTAAGGCTGTCTCTATTAAACTCAGCCGATACAATTAATTTACTTGTCACACTGCTCCACATCAATAGCACACTTAATAATTCAGGACCCACAAAGTATACCTAATCTGTCTACGCATGCATCCATGTTCATATTTACTTATTAATCTCTATGGAGTAGTCAACCAATCTTCATTTAATGCCTGTAATATGCCAGGAGTTACGTTATTTACAGGTTATACAAAGGTCAAAACAAAGTTTGCTATCTTTTCCCCAAATGCAAAGTCTCGTCTAGTTTAAAAAATTAACTTGAATGTATAAATTATGGAAAAAATAAATAAAGAAGACAAGTTAAACCTGCTATGATTTAAAGGGAAACATAAATATGGTCAGTATCTATAGGCTATAGTGTTATTTATGTAAACTTTATACAGACTGCTAGGAAAAGGATTAGAATGGAGGAAACCTTATGGGTAACATATTGTACATGCAAAAGTTTGACTATATTGTTATAAAAGTACCACTAGCTTGATATGGTTGACTTTCAAGGTAGAAGGGAGAAAGTGAGATGAGATGAATTTGGTAACACCATAGATGCTAGGTTGTGAAGTACCACCAATCCTGAACAATATCTCAACTGTATTACTTTTCCGTATCTTTATACAAGGATGGACTAGTATTTTATGTTTCAAAACATCACCTTCAAATGCTTCTTTTACTTTTATATATGTGTCAAAATCATTACAGGAAGCACATAGTTTACTCCAATAATTTGGAACACATTTAATAAAGTCACTGTTAAAAGTTGAACACAAGAAATGGGTAAACATGACAGGAAACTTCAAGTGAGGCACACAGTCAGGCCAAGGGATAAATCTTGGGAATGCATAACCCAACTTACCCTTCATCCTTCTTCTTACCTCTTAACAGTGCTACTCATCTACCCATTAGCCAAATCCAACCAGAAACCAAAGAATCATGGGGCCCATTGACATAACTGACTGCTTCTAGTGCATACAGTGGGGTGGAAGATGGGTATCTGGAGGAGCAAAAAGAAGTCATTGAAACAGAAATGTTTAAATTTGTTTCCTAACTTTTGTTACCTCTGTATAAATACATACTATGCAGAGATAAGAATGTGAATTTTATTCTACACAATAAATGGAGTTCATTGAATTTTTTTTTTGGAAATCAAATGACATGTTTAGATTTGTATTTTGAAGTCCTAATTCATAATTTTCTAATTTGGAAGCTAGTGAGGAGACAAATAAGTGTATGAATTACATAAGTAGCATTGAGCACAACATGAAGGGAACAGATTATCAAGCAGTAAGTTACAAAGCATATGCTACATAGTTTGTGTCTGAGTGACAGTGTGTCTTTGGAAGAAGTAAGTGTGTTAGTAAACTATGAAATTAAAATTGACATCAAGAATTCATTTTGGATTTACCGGTCATGACATTGACCTAAATACAGGGAAATAAACACATCTAGTTTTTGGGAAGATGAAAGTAAATTCAGTTGGGATGATGAATTAGAAATGGCTATAAAATGTACAAATGGTGATTGGTGATAACTAGTCAGAAATATGTTTATAAAGTTCAAAGTAAGGATTTGAACTAGAGCTATAAATTGAAGTTGAAACCATAAAAATGGATAAGATTGAACAGGGAGAGCTACTGAAAAGAGAAAAGTGTTATATTTGAGTCACCCATATTTTTAAATTTACTAAGCACAAGGAAAAGAAGATAAAATGATTTAAGGAAAAATATATAAAATTTCATCATTCACAGATGACAACTTAAATAGGCAGAAAATCCTGAAATTGCTAGAGGGAAATAAGACATACTATATCTGACAAATACATTTAATGATGTGGCAGAACACCACGTAAAACAATTACTATATGTTATCAATGAATATTTGGAAAATGAAATTTAAAGAACAGCACCTAAAAATTATCCAAAGATATAGGATATGTGGGATTTTATTTTCTGAAAGTTGTTCAAGATCTTTACATTAAAAACTATAGTTAGGTGAACCTTTTTAAATCCTAAATAAATGAGAGATATACAACATTCATAAATTTAAAAACTTAAAACTTTTAGCATTTTGAACATGTTAAATATTCCAGAGGTGACATAAGGATTTAATGCTTTTTCAAAACTTCAGTAGGCCTTTTTTTTTTTTTTTCTTTTGTGTGAATACTGATTCACCAAAAAGTGCTGATTTTTATTTTGGTGAATTCAGTTTTTTATGTTAAGAAATTGATACTTAAAATAAATGAAAATGAAAAAGTTCTAGAATAACCAAAACAAGCTTGTCAAAGAAGAATGAAATAGGAAAACTCTTTTTCTGACTTCAGATTTTTACTGTTAAGCTATACAAAATGAGACAGTGTGGTTTAGCAAAAAGACAAATAACTTAATCAAAGAGAGTAGACATTTCAAAAGTAGGTCACCATCTACTTATATCATGATCAAACAATTGTTTTCAAGGATGTTACAACAATCTAATGGGGAAAGAAACTCCCTGCAACAAACGGTGGTTAAATCACCAAATAGCCATATGAAAAAGAAAACAATCAAACCTTGACCTTTAACTCACAAAATACAAAAAGTAACTCAAACTACATCATGTCAAATTCAAGAGGACACCCAATAAACATTGAAGTTAAAAGTCAAAACTATAAATATCCTAGAAGAAAACATAGAATATATTTGTGACTTAAGTAGGCAATTATTTCATTTCAGATTATCAAAATTAAAAATTTCTGTTCACCAAACTCTTACAAGAGTTTAGTCAATAGCAGTGCTCACTAACAATAACTATCTACTTGCTGAAAATATTTTATCTAGAATCTAAGGACTTTGAGAGCATGATATTAGCAGTGATAAGATTTCAATGACACAGATATTTAGGATGGGTTGAAGGACACATTTGAAATGCCAATAGAAAAGAAATTGCAATTGTGTTTGACTTTTCTCTACAAATACTGATCTTCAAGGAAAAGGGAACAGGGAGACCCAAAAATCTGTCCATAGATGAAGTAGTTAATTTCATGTCACAGTTAATTTTATGTCAACTTGACTGAGTTAGTGTTATTCACAACTCTTTGTGACCCCACGGGCTATAAGCCTGCCAGGCTCCTCTGTCCATGGAATTCTTCAGACAAGAATACTGGAGTGGGTTGCCATTCCCTTTTCCAGGGGATCTTCCTGTCCCAGGGATTGACCCGTGGTCTCCCACAGTGCAGGCAGATTCCTTGCCGTTGGAGCCACTGACCAAGTTATGGAGTGCCCAGATACCTGGTCAGTATCTGGATGTGTCTATAAGAGTGTTTTTGGATGTGATTAATATCTGAGTCAGTAGACTGAGTAAAGCAGATCGCCCTGTCTGATACAGTGGACCTTCATCCAATCAGCTGAACACAGGTATGGAACAAAAAGGCTGATCCTCCTGAGAGAGGAAAGTCATGCTGCCTTACTGATAAATTGAAGTGTTGATCATTTCCTATCACTGGACTTGAACTGAAAACTCAGGCTTTTGTGCTAGAACTTATACTATTGTCCTTCCTGATTCTCAGGCCATCTTCCTTGGTCTACAGTGGGTTAAATACAGATTCATGTTAATGTATGACAAAACCCACTGAAATGTTGTGAAGTAATTGGCCTCCAACTAATAAAATAAAAAAAAAAAAATACAGATGTGGGGGTTTCTCAGCCTCCATAGCTACATGAACCAATTTCTTATGCTGACTCTCTCTCTCCAGCTAGGTATTAACAATAGATATCAAAACACATAGATGCATATATCCAGTTGTTTCTGTTTTTCTGGAGGACTCTAACTCATATAGGAATGATATTTTAGAACAGCAAATTGCTGTACAGAAAAGAAAAGGTGACTCTCAACAGCACAATCAGAACACTGCTGTCCCCTGGACTTTCCATCTCAAATCAGATCCATAGACAAAAATTGGCTCTAATTACCACTCTATTCGGGTTCTAGGGAAGACAGTGATGGCAACGAAAACAGAAGTGAAGCAGAAACATTACCAGTTGTTCACACAGATAGGATATGTGTTAACAAAAAAATCTCTAGTGTTCTTTAGAATGGCACTAAAATTTATTCATTCATAGCCTGACTAATTGCAGCATCCTTTCCTTTGGAGTTATTGTTTTCTCTTTTTTTGAGATGTTTTGAATGAGAGTGATCCTGATTTTTATTTAGTTTGAAATAGATCATATATATCCATATTATAGAAATAACAGAAGAACCATAAACTCATTACCCAGATAAGGAAGTTTAAGGCCAAGTTCCCTGGGTACTCTCCCAATCCATCTTGTCTGTCCTCCTCTGTTCTTATTGGACAAAAGGAAATTTGGTATACATGAGTTCAATAGGTGTTTTCAAATTTTGTTACATATTTATCACAAAACAACACATCGTGTGGCTTTGGGTTTTTTTCATTTTTGAAATGAATTTTATTGTATTGCCTATATCCTTTTGCGGCCTGGTATACTTCACACAGTTCTATGCTAATGAGATCTCTCTCTATTGAGAACTTCAGTTCACTCATTTTCTTCCATCTTAGTTTTGTCCAACAGTTGATAGGGATAAGCTGGTGAACTTCAATTTTGACCATTTTGCCTTTTTTTCTTTTCCCTTTTAGTGAAATTGAAAGTACCCTGATGAGTATTTCAGGCATTTTCTGGGTGAGAGAACTGACTTTGGCAGGAGTTTGCATGCCACAGTTGTTTTCTCCTTTCAGAGCTGAGCCGAAGCGTTAATTACTTATTCCAACTGGCAGTCTTGCAAAAATTTCTTTGAAAGCAAGGGCTAAAATTGTGTGGCTAGTAGCTGTGAAACAAGAACACAGTAACCTGCGTTTATACCAAACAAGGTAACAAAATGGACCAAAGCTATGTCCCTAAAATTGACTCACAGTTTTAAACTGAACAAAAGGAAATACACACAGTTCTCAAAATGATTGAAAGTGGTAGAGATAGAATAATCTTCTGTACTTCCACCATTTCATTCATATAGAAAGATGACACTTTCCCAGCTCACCGACTGTGGGATATCTTGGAGATGGGGCCAAAGTATTTGAATTATCTAGCCTCTGTCTGTATGCTCAGATAGTGCATTTTCTATGTACAAAAATGGAACGATGATGATGATAATAATAACATTATTTGAGGGCTGATTTTAGTCTGTGCCGATTCACATTCTAAGCACTTTATATACAACTGATTTATTCAATAGTCCTATGAGGTAGAAACTCTTGTTTTTCCTAATTACAAGTGAAAACTTGAGCACAAATAGATTAACTACCCAGTTCAAGTACACGGATCTTAAAAAAAAAAAAAAAGAAATTCAAAGGTGAAGTCCATGCTAGAACTTGCTTATTATATTCAGATGCTATTGGCACTTCCCTTTCCTTACAATTTGTTAATCCTTGGAGAAGAACTCTACTCTGTAGGAATAATCTCATTTAGATCCCTTTCTAACCTGTTCAAATATGGGCCTCTAAGATGTTCTGAAAGTGAAAATTGTTCAGCTGCATCCAATGCTTTGCAATCTTATGAACTGTGGCCGTTAGGATCCTCTGTCTGTGGGATTCTCCAGGCAAGAATACTGGAGTGGTCTGCCATTCCCTTCTCCAAGGGATCTTCCTGGATTGAATCCAGGTCTCCTGCAATGCAGGTGAATTCTTTACCATCTGAGCCACCAGAGAAGCCACATAGATGTTCTGAAGATTGAGCCAGATATACCAAGATAAAGTGAAAACAGCTTGGGTTTCATTAGACTTGAATTTGTTTTAAATCTAGCTCTATCATTTCCCAGTTGAAAGGATATCAATTTCTCATTGTTAAGGGGTGGGAATACTAATAGTACTTCAAGCACTGCTGTGATAACTAAATGAATTCATGTGTACAGAGTTGTGATGAGTGTGCTTCTTGGAAGTGGATGAAAGATCTACAATCAATTAAAAAAAAAAAAATTGGGCCCAGTGTTGTAAGCTTAGGGAGATGCTAGCTCTTAGAGCTAGCTAAAAATCCCAAAGATAATCTTAAGCAACTTCAATAGAAACAGCCCTACCAGCACGTTTGTCACTGCCCCTATGATTCTAAATGTAAAAATGGAAAGGGGTCAGGGACAGGCTTTGGGCTAGACACAGTTCATAAGAAGTCATCCTTTCAGTTCCTTCCAAGGGAGAGAAACATCAAGAGAATACCTCATGAAGTCAGTGACTGCCTGCACAGAGTCTAATGTTCATTTCCAGATTCAATGTCCATTTATTCACTGAGTATACTAGTTTCCCCAAAGTTGCCAGAAATGGACATGACCATGGGAAGACTTGGCAAGTGTAACAGTGGGGGGATGTGAAGATAAGGTCAACCACCACCAAAACCCAACTCCAGTGAGTCACATATAATTGATGCATTGGGCTTCCCAGGTGGCTCAGGTGGTAAAGAATCCACCTGCAATGTGGGAGACCAGGGTTCAATCCCTATGAAGATCCCCTGGAGAAGTGAATAACTACCCACTCCAGTATTCTGGCCTGGAGAATTCCATGGACTCTAGTCCATGGGGTCGCAAAGAGTCAGACATGACTGACTGACTTTCACTTCACTTCTTGTCCATAGGGTTCCAGGATGCAGGCCACAAAGAGGAGCATCTATATGTTTGTGAAAGATAAAATAGGGAAATATAAAACAGAAGGGGATTTGCTTGAACAAGCAAGGTACTTCTTATGGGGGCAGCCAGAACTCTATATGAACAACATATGGGCCAGCATTACCTGGTCAGACTATTAAGAATTCAGTCTTTACCTGTAGGGCCTTCTTATGCCACTATCAGTCCTGACAGGATAAAAGGAAAATGAGCGGGAGAGTAATTATGAGTAACCAAAGAACAGGCATCAAATTTACTAGAAAGCCACAGAGGAGAGGACATATGTTTTCCCTTCCCAACTTGAATGGCAAGCATAGGAAAACATGGTGGCAGGTGAAAGAGCAGATATTTTGTTTACCCTTAAATGCTGCTGCTGCTAAGTCACTTCAGTCCTGTCTGACCCTGTGCGACCCCATAGACGGCAGCCCACCAGGCTCCACCGTCCCTGGGATTCTCCAGGCAAGAACCCTGGAGTGGGTTGCCATTTCCTTCTCCAATGCAGGAAAGTGAAAAGTGAAAGTGAAGTCGCTCAGTCATCTCCAACTCTTCACGACCCCATGGACTTCAGCCAACCAGGCTCCTGAGTCCATGGGATTTTCCAGACAAGAGTACTGGAGTGGGTTGCCATTGCCTTCTCCAACCCTTAAATGCTAGGCTCCTCTAGCTCTCAGCTTGCATGGTGGGGGATTGGATATGAGAAAGAAAAACTTTGAATAAAATGTGAAATTGAAAATATGAAGCACAAGAGGTGAAGCTCTAAGATCTAAAAGTATCTTTTTCAATAACCATAAGTATTTAAAAGATACAGAATTAAACTTAAGTAACCATTAAGGAAGTTAGCTATTAACATATAGTGGGAAATGTGGGGGTATTGATAGAACACTGCTGGTAACCATTATTGGAGAAATAACACAATTGAGTCCTCAAACACCTGCTAGCTAAAATTGCCTACTTAATCAATGTGCCACTTATTAAACTGTTGCCTCACACTCCAAATTCAGCCTTCAATATTCTTCCCTGTGTTGCTAAGGCCAGGAGTATGCAAACCACAAGTCTCATTTATCACCTGGGTCCTTGTGACATTTTGCAAATAGGGGACAATAGCAGAGACTGAAAGGCTGGAAGAGAGAAGAGACCTGCCCCCCCTGTTTGCCTGTTAAGCCTGTCAGCATCCCCTTGGCAGTATCTCTTCGCCTTTTCATTAATTCTAATTTCCAGATTTCTGGGCATTCTCAGCAGCATCAGGACAATGCCACGCCTTCAGAGGTCTTAGTCACAGATCCACTGGATCCTGTCTCTTGGCTGGTAGACTCTGATACAGCCAAGCCTCTTCTCTTTCTTCTCCCAGTCTCAGAGGTGCTATTTGCTTCTTAAAGTTATTTTAATAGAATTAACTCAGAATGGCTGATGAGTTTTCCAATATTAGTTTAATCATCTTCTTATATTTTAAGTAGTCTCTCCAAATGACTGCTAAGTGTGTTTGCTTTTACTTTCTTGACTGGACATTGATGAATGATGGAAAATGCAGACACAAGCTGCAGACTTGACATTCAGAAAGCGCTTGGTTAATATCAGCTTCCATCCCCTAGCTGGAGGTGGAAATAAAAGTTGAAATTCTACTTTTTCTCTTCCCATGAGTATTTACTTGACTATCAAGTATCATGGTCTTCATATTTGGGCTATGGGAATTTCTACTCAAGAAATAACCCAGATACATATACACATGATATATATATACACATGATATATATACATATTATAGAGAATATATATATATTCATCATATATAATTCATTATATATATGTGTATACATATACATATTTACTATCATATCATATGTATCACTATATATGTGTATATATGTACATGTATACATTATAAATACATATAAAAAACAAAATAGACATTTCATATATATGTGTGTGTATATATATATATATGACAGAGAGCAGAGGAGGGGAGCATTACCTTAAATAATGGCTAAAGTTATTTTCATGTTAAAAATTTTTATAGTGTGTTTGCTTAGACCAATGGTATTATAAAGCCATATGTATAATTTGATAACCAGACATGTCAAGATGCCTGAATTTTTAAACCTTACAACTGGTAACTATAGCTACCTAAATTTCCATGCATTAAAAGTTACTACCTAGGTCACTCCATAAATGACTTGATGTTTAATCAATGCATAATTAAGGAATGTGCTTTATAATCTTGTCTTTGAGCTTGGTGCTTTTTCCCTGTTGGATAAATGGCTCTCTGTTGTGCTAAGGGGTGTGGCCACATCAATATAAAGTCTTCTTGGTTTTGGAATGTGAATTTTCTGACATTATGTTTTCATTTTTAGCAGTTTCAATTAGCTTTTAGTTTCTGACTTGATTTTTTTCCTCTTTAGCCCTGTCATGATTGTGTTTTTTATTTCTATTTCCACATTCCCTGATGAACAGCTCACACACCTCCTGAGAATCACGAGAACTCCCGTTCCTTAACAAGCTTGAAATCTCTTTTTGCAGCAAGGAAACAGATGCTACTTGTGTCAGCCCAATGAATCTGAAGGCTGAAATCTTTGAGCATTTTAGATTTTTGTACCTGAAACCCCTGGGTAACAATTAGTTTCTAACAAAGTGCTTTAATCTTTGTATAGCAACTTCTAATCACTCATAAATTTATCTATTCACATAGAACAATGCATAAAAATGAAACAGACTTATCTTTTACTACCTGTAACCTCTAAGAGAAAAAAGTCTTTGATTTTTCATCATCCCATGGCTCCACACAACAGAAATAGGTGTTTACTTAACTGGTCTCAGAGGTCTGTTTGGAACAGAGTATAAAATGGATAAAAGAAAAAGCAAAGCAATAAAGAGAGGATGAAGAACCTTCAAAATCAAAGACCATTTGCTACCATGTAAGCATACACTCATTTCTTAAAGATCCACATGTATAAGTAGGTGCAAATATGTATGTGTGCAAAGTATTAATTATTTGGTTCATTTCCATGTATTCAAGCACAACCACTATAACATCACTGGGCTTCTGCTATGGGCTTCCCTGGTGGCTCAGCTGGTAAAGAATCTGCCTGCAGTGTGGGAGACCTGGGTTTGATCCCTGGGTTGGGAAGATCCCCTGGAGAAGGGAAAGGCCACCCACTGCAGTATTCTGGCCTGGAGAACTCCATGGACTGTATAGTCCATGAGGTTGTAAGGAGTCGGGCACGACTGAACGACTTTCCCTTTCACTTTCACTATAGCATCAACAACTAAAATCTATTACAACACTTAAGGAAATGTATCATTTTCAATTATTCTGTCTCACCAATACACAGTGAGCTGTATGAAAGTCAGTCCAATATTATAAACTCTACAAGCCTAGTAAAAGGCTAGCAGATGTGTTGAATAAATTAATAAGTTGTCTTTTAATAATTTATTTGTTTCTTTGTTATATATGTATTAACTAATTTATGACTGGCAAAATAGAGTAGGAAAAAATAAGAACAATGGACACAATAGTAAAACCACTGCTTTCCTAGCGCTTATGTATTAATGGAGGATACGTACAATACCAATTAAGCAAGTAAAATATATAGTGTGTCAGATAGTAATGAGTGTCATGGAGATGAATAAAGTAAATACTTTGATAGAGTGGGTGTATGTATGTTTGTATGTGGAATATAATTTTTGAAGAGAGTCAGGAAGACCTCATGGAGAAGAGATCTTTGAATAAGCACCTTAAGGATACAGGGAATGAATGAGTCTGTAATTAAAGGTGAAGGAAAGGTCAAGGGAAAGGCCCTGGGGCCCCAGGGTGCCAGGAGAACTTAAAGAATGAGAAGGCCTACATAGCTGATATTCAGTGAACAGTAGGGGTGAGCAGTAGAATCTGTGATCAGAGAAACAGTTGGAACATAGGTTCTGCAGCTTCTCTTTAGCATTATAATGACTTCAGATTTCACTCAAAAGGAGTCAAAAAAGCAAGAGAGTTCCAGAAAAACATCTATTTCTGCTTTACTGACTATGCCAAAGCCTTTGACTGTGTGGATCACAATAAACTGCAGAAAATTCTAAAAGAGATGGGAATACCAGACCACCTGACCTGACTCTTGACAAACCTGTATGCAGGTCAGGAAGCAACAGTTAGAACTGGGCATGGAACAACACTCTGGTTCCAAATCAGGAAAGGAGTAGGTCAAGGCTGTATATATTCACCCTGCTTATTTAACTTACACGCAGAGTACATCATGAGAAACACTGCACTGGATGTAGCACAAACTGGAATCAAGATTTCTGGGAGAAATATCAATAACCTCAGATAAATAGATGACACCACCCTTATTGCAGAAGGTGAAGAACTAAAGAGCCTCTTGATGAAAGTGAAAGAGGAGAATGAAAAAGTTGGCTTAAAGCTCAACATTCAGAAAACTAAGATCATGGCATCTGGTCCCATCACTTCATGGCAAATAGATGTGGAAACACTGGCTGATTTTATTTTCTTGGGCTCCAAAATCACTGCAGATAGTGACTGCAGCCATGAAATTAAAAGACACTTGCTCCTTGGAAGGAAATTTATGTCCAACCTAGACAGCATATTAAAAAGCAGAGACATTACTTTGCCAACAAACATCGGTCTAGTCAAGGATATGGTTTTTCCAGTAGTCATGTATGGATGTGAGAGTTGGACTATAAAGAAAGCTGAGAGCCGAAGAATTGATGCTTTTGAACTGTGGTGTTGGAGAAGACTCTTGAGAGTCCCCTGGACTGCAAGGAGATCCAACCAGTCCATCCTAAAGGAGATCAGTCTTGGGTGTTCATTGGAAGGACTGATGTTGAAGCTGAAACTCAAATACTTTGGTCACCTGATGTGAAGAGCTGACTCATTTGAAAAGCCCCTGATGCTGGGAAAGATTGAGGGCAGGAGGAGAAGGGGATGATGGAGGATGAAATGGTTGGATGGCATCACCGACTCAATGGACATGAGTTTGGGTAGACTCTGGGAGTTGATGATGGACAGGGAGGCCTGGCGTGCTGCAGTTCATGGGGTCGCAAAGAGTCGGACATGACTGAGTGACTGAACTGAACTGAACTGGAAAGTTTTAGGAAGAGGAAACCAACCAGATTCACTAAGGATTATGATAAAGGGTGGAAACAAGAAGGCTGGATGAAAGGCTCTTGCTTGCCTATGGGATGGCAGGGATGGTTATGAGAAATTATGTTCTGCTGTATCTTAAAGGTAATTCTGACAGAATTTGCTGATGTATATGATATGGGGTATGAGCGAAAGAAATTAATCAGGATGATGTAAATATTAGCTAATAAATCATTGATCACCAATGATGAACCTGTCACTGTTTGAAATGTTTTATTTGTGTCATTTAACTTTAATAAAAAGCATTTCCTAATAGATGTTGTTATATTTCTCATTTATAGATGAGAATGAAGCTGCTGAGAAAGTCTATAACTTGCCCATGTCTGGAACTTGTATGGGTAGATGCTGGATTCGGATCCAGGTTGGCAGTCTGGTTCAGCTGTCAATCACAGGGCTCTGCTCCTTCTCCATGATAGCTCATGGCTCCCAAAGTCTTTGTTTTGCAAAACTGGAAGAATATATTTGCTATTGGGTAGTATGGGGAAGATTGGGAGAAAATGAAAAGTTTAGGAAGAAAATCAAGAGTTTGGCTTTGAAGATGTTTGAAATGTCAGGGAAGGGGCTGGACATACAGATCTGCAAATAAAACTGGAAATCAGCTTGTAGAGAGAAAAAGTGACATCATCAGACCATGGTGACAATATTTAATACACAAAGGTCTTACAGGAAATGATTGTATGCAGATTGTTCTCTTGCTGGGTCAATTCCTCATTCCACTATTTCATTACTTTTTTATTTTTTATTTTTTTTTCCATTTACTTTTATTAGTTGGAGGCTAATTACTTTGCAATGTTGTAGTGGGTTTTGTCATACATTGAAGGAAAGACAACAGCAGTAACAACAACAAAGAAAAGAAACAGCATTTGGAGCATATTATTTGTCACATTAGAAATGTTCTCCCTTGAAATTATAGTACAGATTTGCTCTTCCTTGTGCTTCTTGTGACTTAAACGATTAAGAACATTTGTGACCAATAAGTCCCTTTTTGTGTTCTTTTTTTTAAATATGTTAATTTTTAAAATGAAAGTAAGTTTCATTTTGAAATTTATGGGAATGAAAGGCAGAGCTTTCCTTTCTAACAATGATAAAATAACTTGAAAACAAGTACATAATTTCATACAATGAACTAACTGTGGAATTTAGTATAAGTTAACTTTTATGCAATCATCATTAAGCATGCATGTTACAGAAATATGAGAAAATATGATTGTAGCACTGTATTATTTGCCCTACAGTTTTATTGCCCAAGGGAGATGATAAACGATAAAGTAAATCTGCAATGAAATTCTATTTTATTTAACCAAAATATTGCTAGTACATATTATGTGCCAGGCCCTGTTGTCTAAACCTGCTACAAATATTAACATATATGTAACCCTCCTGACAATTTCATTTGGTAGGACCTAATTTACAGATTTTTTTTGAATGGAGATACAGAGAGGGAAAGTTTGCTCAGAGACACACATACATCTAGTAATTGGTGGAGCCAGGATTTGAAGCCAGACAGACTGGCAAGAGATCCATGGTTTTCATCCACATGAAAATGTTGTTCTAATTGATCATTGTCTTTTCTCATATGTATCTTATTTATATGTTGATAGCTGGGATGTATAAGTTAAAGATTTAGGAAGAAAGATTTGCATTTTAATTTGAGCTAGGCTTTTGATGTACTGTATCTTCTACTGACTGTCAAAATAGTGATGACACTGCTTTGGTTTCCCTGGAGAGAGGCCTCACTGTATGCAATGCTCTTTATAAATTCTCCTGTCTACCCACTCTTTAACTTTCTCTTTTCTGTTCCCTACTCCCCCAGGAGACTAAGGAAAGTAGGTGCGGTTAACTCCACTTTGTCCATTCACCTTTCAGGAAAAGTAAGTTTATTGATCCAGTTCCCTAATTTTTCATGGGAAGAAACTGAAGCAGAAGGTTATCAAAATTTATTCGGGTAATACCCGTCATCAGTGAGGACTTAAATCTCAAAAGCATTGGCTGACTTATTCTATAAAGGACCAAAGAGTAAACTGTTTATGCTGTGTCTACAGTCTTCACACTGTCTGTTACATATTCTTCCTTGTTTACTGTACAATCCTTTAAACTGTAAAAAACAAAACAAACAAAACTCATACATACACAAAAACCTGTTATAGTTCTAAAGGCTGTGCAAAATCAGACTGCAGGCTTGATTTTCTCATTACACCTCCAATCCACATACACATTTTAAAAAATATTGCACAGTCCTAATTTACGTTGGATTATAGACCTCATTATTCTTTCTCTCCTTCATTCACTTTTCTGCAAATATTTATTAAGTGCATGCTACTTGCTGAGCCCCAACCCAAATGCTGTGGTGCTCCAGGAAAACGGAGCCTCTGTTCTCATTGCTGTATGCCAAAATTAAGTATATCTGCAAGTAAATAGAAAAAAATATAAATTCTTATATTGACAAGTGCAGTGAAGAAAATCAAACAAGGCACTGGGATAGGTTGGACACAGAGGGTACAGCCAGGTTTATCTTGGGTGACTAGAGTAAACCTCTCAAAGAAATGACACAGAGAGACATGAAGACGTTATTGAGATAAGGAAATGTCAGTTAGTGGCGCAGCAGACAAGAGCTGAGTCTAATACCAGAGACTGGCACTCGGGTGCACTTGAGAGCTGGCCCACTTTTTAGAGGAGTTGGGATGCTGGGAGCTGTCAATATAGACTTTTGGGACTTGTAGTGTGATGGTGAAAGAATTCAGTTAACGAAGAACCTGGATAAGAGTCGAAAGTGTTCAAAGAAAAGGCATGAAGCAAACCATTTCTTGGCCACTGTTAGTTGAGAAGAGTGGCTGTGAATAAGACTGATAGGTAGAAATGCCTCTGCTATAGGGTTTGCAATTTATTTTCACTGCAATGGTGAGTTACTGCAAGATTAAAGCAAGGAAGGAATGTCATCAGATTCACAGTTTCAAAAAAAATCACTCTGGAGAACGCAAGAGTGCAAGAGAAAAATTTGAAACTGTAGACGTGATTCCTAAAAAAAAAAGAAAGAAAATCAGCTCAAGTAAGGGCACCAAAATTGCTCTATGATGCATATTTTATTTTCAGAAATAAACATCTAAGCACAGATTTATTTAATTTACCAGTTATTATTTATAATATATTCCAGAATTTCAGGCTTCTCTTTCAAAACGAAAAAGGCCCTTTATCCATTATCTTTTCAGCAAAAAGAGAGAAGAAAAAGGAGAGCAGTTTTGTGTGGTATAGACATGAGAATTACAGCAACAGGAATTGCCTTCATTTTAATAATTTGTGTTTTTCAAAACATTAGAAATCAAAAGATTCTGGAAACTCAGGTGTGACATCAAGTTATATTGATTTTCTTTGCATAATTAGTGTGCTTTTATAAAGGACTTTATAAAGAATTTAATGATATTTTTACTTAAAATTGAAAAACCCTAATAGTATCTAAAAGAACAAAGAACATTTGATGTGCACCAATGACTGTTCTTCCTTTGAATCTATCGATTTCTAGTATAATCATAATTGATGGATTTTGTTAAAAGGGAAAATGAGGTTCTGCTTGCTTGTCTTTCCAAAATTACGCCTGCATATTAAAAGGAACTAAAGAGGAAACAAATTAGGAAAGAAAGAAAACAGAGAAAAGAAAGTAATAAATAGAAATAATATTAATCAATTTCTGACAAAGACAGTTATTGAAATTGCTGTTTATGTGGGACATGTTTGCCTGATGCACTGAGAGGAAGCCAAGTTCTTGCATGTTGTCGAGGAAAATGCATTAGTTACACAATGAAAGCTGGTTTTAAACCTGTTACTCGTCTAGCTAGCGTTCACTCCATTAGTAAACAAGTAAGTGGTTTAAGGACTTCTGACCCTCCTCAGACACTCATCTCAGTACAATAATACATTTTCTATACACAATAGCTATTAGCAAGAGAGATCTGCTCAGAAATCAAATCAGACCTTTAAACATGCCTGCTTAACATTCTTTCAGATAGTTTCTAAAATTCTGTCAGATTTGAACCCATGTTTTGATCTATACCACCTTAAATGAATTAATTTTCTCTACTTCTCAAACCAACTCTGTGCCCCTAAATTCCATACAAGAGTTAACTTCTCACTCCTAAATTCCAGGGTGAGCTCCTGATCCCAGTCACCTTCATGAAATCCCACTTTCCTATCTATTACATCAGCTATTTTTATTTTCTTCACAGTCTTTTAATCTGTGCTTATCCTTCCTATAGATATTGGCTTATGTCAGTTTCCTTCCCTCTCTGATTATACTATACTTCTCTTCTAGAAAGGAGAACATGTCTGTTCACCTTTTTCATCCATGGGTAAATATTTGCCAAATGGATGGATAAGTAAAATTATGATGAAGAAAATACATTTTGCAATTGGAAAAGAATATGACAGGCTATTTCAGATTCTCTGTTTCAGAAATGTAAAATGATCTATAATTTCATTTGTTCACACTTCTGGGTCAAGAGATCATTTGAAGAACACAGTATCTGATTTCTCTGCTGATTGCCACCTTCTGCATATCCATTGACAAAATGTATAATATGAACAGAAAAATCCTGAAAACCCTTAAATTGTGCTGAAGTTAAGGAAAGTGCCATTTGCCTATGTGTTGGTGACCGAGGAATTTCTCCTACATTCTGTATCTACTAAACCTTTGGCACATTGCTTCTCAGGAAAAAAAAAATACAGCATTGTTAGTAAGTAACCATGAGGAATAGTGCTAACATTAATTAATTTGGAGGGATAAGATCAATAGGTGGGGTAGGCAGTGAGGCTAGGGGATATATTTTATTTGAATTAGCTAATAGTTTCTGAAATCAGTATTTGGCAAAAACATTGAACCGTCCCTGGGGTCGTGCAGCAACTATGCTTAGCAACAACCTGTGGCTAATCTGAAAGTAATGCAATACTGTAAATCAATTATACTCCAATAAAACTTAAAAATAAAATAAGAGCTTAACCTTAGCAGTGAACCAGAGAGGTCTGTGATCTCAAACTAGCCAATAAAGGTAAACGAAATAGAAGATTGGACACAGGAAAATAGTTACTTCATCCTGATGGTGCTGCTAATGATGGTAATTATAATGACAGTTAATGACAAAGCACTTTGTCTCTGCATATTCTGTCTAAGCACTGTGCATATACATGGACCCTACTTTCACCACAATGCTATGATGAAAATAGTATAAGGAGGCATGAGAAAACTTTCTCAAGGCCCTATGCTAACAGGAAGTAGAGCATGAGCTCCTCATCTGATATGTTGCTGTGGTTGCTGGTTTAACCAAAATAAGAAATTCAGAAATGGCAAATAACATGTGAAATAATGCTTCCTGATGAGATTTACAGGTTTTAGTTATCTATCCTCCTTCTTCAGATGACTAACATTGTTCTGATCTGAAATTCTCTGCATTAGGTCTAGAAGAAACTTTCCACCTACACACAAGGACACCAAAGAGAATATTACTATATATTGATAGTTAATGTCCTAGTCCTAGAAAGTCAATAGCCTAAAATTAGTAAAAATGGAAAGCACTAAAAACAAAAGGAAAACAAAAAAATTGATGGTTTTGGTCCCTTGAAACAGAAAAAACTGAAGAAAACAGGACCAGTTCCTTCTTTCAGAGAGAGAACATTCTAGTCAACACAACTACATAAGAATATCTGCGGTCAATGACTGGTAGCATTAATATGAAATATTATACAAAGCACACATACAAACATATAATACAAAAATCTCTGAACATGTAAGTGACTTAAAAACAAATAGTGAAGAACAGTGTGGAAAATTGTTTGAAACAGAGTTATCAGAACTCTTACATAAAACGAGTGAAAGTAAAGTGCATCGATAGAAGTCTTCACAAAGTACAAGAAAAGGACCCATTATTTAGCTTATAGTTAAACTGCAACTAAAACATAAGAGAGATTTTTATTTTTCCTATTAGTGGATGCCAAAGAAGATCATTTGAACCTTTCCTTATCATTACATGCAACACAATTTAAAGCTGGATACAACTGAGTGACTAAACAAATTGGAAGGAAATATAGTGTTATCATAAAACATGATTGTTGGCTTGTTAACACACTTCCATCACTTCTGAACCACATGGAATATCTAAGTATCTAAGAAAAATATTAGACTACTGTAAGTTATTGTCAGTTGAACATGAAGGTTAAAATTTCATGCATCTGAGTTAAGTAGCTTCAGTCATGTCCGACTCAGTGTGACCCCATGGACTATTATAGCCTGCCAGGCTCTGCTCTCCATGAGACTTTCCAGGCAAGAATACTGGAGTGGGTTGCCATACCCTCCTCCAGGGGATCTTCCCAACCCACGGATTGAACCCATGTCTCTTAGGTCTCCTGCATTGGCAGGCGGGTTCTTTAGTGCCACCTTATTTATATAAAAATTCCAAGGATGAAAATAAGAAGAAGGAAGAAAATATAGCTTCAAAAGGAAACTAAATCAAATATATTAGTGATGACATGAGGCTCAGAAATACTTTCATTTTTACATTTTGTAAATTAAAGAGTAAATTATTATTAACAGGATTAATTATTGCTATTAATCAATGTCTATTGATTGTCTCTACAGTAGAGATAAGAATTACATATTGCAATATAAATAATATAAGCCTTGGTTTTACATTGCCTTGAATAAACAAAATTTAGGGGTGGTATGATTTCTTTTTCCAAACTGACTGGCCATTATAGACATTGAGAACATAATTTCTCTTTCATCTACAATGATAGAGAAAATAGAATGGTTTTATAACCTTATTAATTTATTAAATGATTTTTAAAGGTTAAAATAAAAGAATATTTAAAAGATGAAGAAAAATAGACTATGATCCATGGCTTTCTATAAATTCAAAATGATTTAATATAAACTGAATGTGTATGTGTATATAACTAATAGAAATTTAGTGGTGCTCTGAATATGAATGTTTGGTTGTTGAATTCTCCCCACCTTCCTAATCTCTATTTTTCAATTAATTGATTTAATTTTTAGTGCAATAAACACAGATGTAAATCATATGACTTGTTAGCAACTACATTAGAAGTAGAGGAGAGTCAGATGAATAAGAAATGATACCTAAACTCATCATTAGTTAGATTGTCAATAAAAATTTGATGTAAGAGGTTAAAATCCAATTTATAAGTCATTTAACAGATATAAAAAACAGTAGCAAAACAAGAAAGCAAGTGGTGAAGCAGAAAATAAAATAACTCTATGACTACTCAATATTTTAATATAGATGGACATGAAAGAAATTTGACTCATAGTTTATCCATTTTAATTTGGAAAAATTCCCTGTAAACTATTAAAACACATTTTTTAAACAAAAAATGAGTAAAAGAGGTATATAATGCCTAGTATGGAGCCTGGCATAAGGTCGCACTAGAATAAATATTTTATTTTGTGATAATTGAATGAGTTTGAACTCTAAGGCACTACTCTAAACTGCAATATGCCATTTAAAATGTTCATTTTCCCACCTGTAGATCAGGTAATAAAGTTGATACTGAAGTTTGCTTATTAATCTTGCTAATCACCCCCAAATAAACTGTTCCATTGACTATTTGGATACTGTGGGAAAAGAAATCAAACCCTTAATATTTGCCAGTACCTCATAGTTACTATTTAAATGTATTTTGCTGCTTACCTTTTTCCCTTTTTCTTTTTAATGAACAGCTTGTTTCTAAAGTAGACACACACAATTTGGCACAGTTCTCTGCATTTCGGCACAATATGGTTGAATTGGCAGTCTCTGCTCAGAGGAAGCCATTCTTGTTTCAGCACAGAAACTTCATTAGTCAAATCCCTACAGAATGAGATCTTTACAAGGCAGAAATAAGACTAATGGTGTGATGAGGGCACTGAGATGCTAATCTCTGTACTTGAAGAATATTCACCATACAGAAAATATGGCTAAGTAGGTTATAATGCATACGACTTTTCTTTTGTAATTCATTATGAATAAACAAGTGTTTCTCTTTCAGAATAGATTTAACTAATGGTAAATTAAATATTTATTATTATCCACATGTCTTAATTTTGAAACGTTTTCTCTATGCTTACTGGTGACATGAACTATAAGAGTAGATCACAAACATTATTTTTTTTTAAGTCTATATGATATGTCTATTGAATTAAGCATTGTATTTTATAAATTCTTTGACTAGCCAGAATTTAATAAGTATCAATCTGGATGATAAAAATTTCTTCATATACAAAAACTTTTTCTCATCAGTTATTTTTTGGGAATATTTTCATAAATTAGTGATATATTTCCTGCATTAGCAAAGTATAAGAACATAATAAATGTATTTCCCTGAGAACTCAGTCACTACTATGAATCATATTTGTATGACCTTATAAAACAGATGTTTAAAATGCTAAGTGAAATATTTTAACTTGTACAAGAAAAACACAGTGGGGCCAGGTCTTCTCTAAATATGCACACATAGATGCACACACACCCAAAATGATACCCATTTAATTTCAGGAACCACCAACACATGAAATTAAAAATGCATATACTTAACACTGAAAGAGCTGAAAGTTCTAGCTGCATCCTAGATTCTAACACAGACTATTGTAAAACCTATCATTTGGACAATAGCATATGAAAAATATTCAACATCACTATTTATTAGAGAAATGCAATCAAAACTACAATGAGTTACCACGTCACACTGGTCAGAATAGACATCATTAAAAATGTCTGTAAAGAACAAATGATAGAGAGGGTGTGGAGAAAAGGGAACTCTCCTACATTGGTGATGGGAATATAAAACAGCATGGAGGTTACCAAAAACCTAAAGATAGAATTCCCACATGATCCAAAGTCCCACTCCTGGGTATATATCTAGACAAACTGTAATTCCATACATGCACCCGGATGTTCACAGCAACACTATTCACAATAGCCAAGACACAGAAACAACCTAAATATCCACTGATAGATGAATGGGTGAAGGGGATGCGGTATACATCTGTATACACACACAGACACACACAATGAAATACTGCTGCTGCTGCTTCTGCTAAGTTGCTTCAGTCGTGTCCAACTCTGTGCGACCCCATAGACAGCAGCCCACCAGGCTCCCCCATCCCTGGGATCCTCCAGGCAAGAACACTGCAGTGGGTTGCCATTTCCTTCTCCAATGCATGAAAGGGAAAAGTGAAAGTGAGGTCACTCAGTCATGTCTGACTCTTTGCGATCCCATGGACTGCAGCCTACCAGGCTCCTCCGTCCATGGGATATTCCAGGCAAGAGTACTGGAGTGGGGTGTCATTGCCTTCTCCGCAATGAAATACTACTCAGCCATAAAAAATAATGCCATTTACAATAACATGAATGGAACTAGAGATTACCCTACTAAGTGAAATATCTCAGAAAAACCAGAAAGAGAAAGATAAATACCATGTCACTTACATGGGAATCTACAAATGAACCTACCTATGAAACAGAAACAGACTTCACAGACATAAGGAATGGCCAAGAAGTGGTTGGGAGAGAGATGGAGTGGGAGGTTGGGGTTAGCACATGCAAACTATTATATATAGAATGGATAAGCAACAAGGTCCTATTGTATAGCCAAGGGAATTCTATTCAATATTTTAAAATAAATCATAATGAAGAATATGAAAAAGAATATGCATATATATATACATACATATATATAACTATCTCACTTTGATGTACAGCAGAAATTAACACAATGTTGTGTTATACATTGTGTTACACAATGATTTACAACATTGAATTAAAATGTTGTAAATCAGCTATGCTTCAAAAAAAGGCTTATCATTGAGTTAAAATATAGCTGTCAAGGAAAACTGCATATAATATATATATATATAAATGTAAACATATAACACAGGTCATAGTGTTTAAAATGAGAACAAAAAATTGAACTATTTCAAAATATTGTAGATACTGAACATGAAGTAAATATATTATTAATATGTATGTATGATTTTTATACTCAAATTCTACAGCTTTTAGAATAGATGATATATGAGAAAAATCCTTTAAAATTTCTTAAAAAAACCTATCTGAGTAACAACTGTGATTCATAACTGGTATAATTCATTCTATATTGCTAATATTGGCAAAAGGTGAAACTATTACTGTATATTAAAATTCATGAGATTTAAAATTTTTGATTTATATTCTTTGCTGTTTTCTTACAGCTTTAGCTCCTGGAGATCATTCATGAATATAGACTCTACATTCCTTGTGTGAATGCTTTACAATTCTACTATTTAATAGCAAAATTTTTATATAATAGGCATTTATAAAGTATTTTCTCCTTAATTGTCTCACTAAAATATAGTTATTTTGTATACTGTTGTGTACCTATAGCCTAAAATATATGGTATAATAAGTAAGAAGAAATATTGCTTCTTCTAAGCTTAAATCGAGGCTTTGCTGGTAGTGTGGGAGACCTGTGTTCTGTTCCTGGGTTGGAAGATCCCCTGGAGGAGGGTATGGTAACCAACTCTTGTATTCTTACCTGGAGAATCCCCATGGACAGAGGAAACTTGTGAGCTACAGGCCATGGGGTAGCAAAGAGTCAGACAGGATTGAGCGACCAAGCACAGAACAGCACAAATTTAAATCATTAGAACAAAATAAAATGTTTGTAGGGGTGTCAAGATTATACACATTCGTGAACAGTCATTTTGTTGATTTATAGGAAAATTAAAAATCTTGTATCTACCAGTGTAGAGTTTCATAATTATTATCAGAATTAATGAGCTTTAAAGATACTGCAACACTAGCAGAGAATAAACTATTAAGTAATTGATTACTTGAAAACCCATGGTTTCTTCTTCGGCATTCCTTGTTATCTACTGATTTACAGTAAGATGTTATAGAAAAACCCGAATGGACATTTTGGCCGACCCAATAATTTGCTTCCTATATGAACAAATTTAGTCCAAAAAACTACCTTGAAATGTGGGTTAGGGGCGAGTGAATATTTGTGCAAGGACTCATGATTCACAATTTAATTCTCTAGCAAGTTTGCTAGGACTGGGGCTTTGAATCTTAGAGATGACAGTGGCTTATAGTGAATGGGATAGACACGTTGGAACATCCTTAGTAGGGTCTTTAGGAAGTGGTAAGAAGACTAAGAGATATATACATGATTAAACAGATTTATTATGTAAAACCAGAGAACCCCTTTACTTATGTCTTTCCCCAGAGGCCCCCAAAACACTCCTCACTAAAGCAGCGGGGAATATGCAGGTAAGGAGAACACTGGAATTGTGAAAAGTTCAGTGGTAGCTGTCCACCGCTGAATCCAATCCAATCTCAGATTGGATAATGGGAGATAAATTTATGAAAAAGTGCTTACTAGTGTCAGTGCAAAGAAGGCCAGTCATAGTGCCTCACTCTATCAGAGACAAGTTGGGTCTAATTCCAATGGGTGATGGCTTCACTGATGGTTCAGATGGTAAAAAATGGCCTGTAATGCAGGACACCTGGGTTCAATCCCTGGGTTGGGAAGATCCCCTGGAGAAGGGAATGGCAACCCACTACAGTATTCTTGACTGGAAAGTTCTGTGGACAGAGGAGCCTGGCGGACTACAGATGATGGGGTTGTAGAGTCAGACACAACTGAGCGACTAACACTTTTACTTTCCAGTGGGTGCAGCATAACTGAAGTGGCAGCCACCGACCTGACCTAAAGGGACCTACAGCAGTGACTAATAGACTATGGTGTTTCTAGGGGCAAAGTAGGCAGCTAATGAAGATAATGCTTGACTTATTGATGCAGAGGCTAGATAGACGGATGAGTTGTTAAGGAAAAGGATGATGTTGGCAGCCACAAAAGGAACTTATGATTTTTACCCCAGTTTCTAGACCTAGGATAATTCCCAGATATAAGGCCATCAACTAAAAGGAAACTAGATCCTGAGACAGGGCCCTGCAATGCCAACATACATTTTTACCGAAGCTGTTCTCCCAAGCCTTCTCAACGGGACCTAGGGCATTGAGGTCAGTCGCTCAGTCGTGTCCGACTCTTTAAGACCACATGGAGTGCAGCACGCCAGGTTTCCCTATCCATCACCAACTCCCGGAGCTTGCTCAGACTCATGTCTATTGAGTTGGTGATGCCATCCAACCATCTCAGTCTCTATCATCCCCTTTTCCTCCTGCCTTCAATCTTTCCCAGCATGAGGGTCTTTTCTGATGAGTCAGTTCTTCAAATCAAGTGGCCAAAGTATTGCAGTTTCAGCTTCAGCATCAGTCCTTTAAATGAATATTCAGGACTGATTTCCTTTAGGATTGACTGATTTGATCTCCTTGCAGTCCAAGGGACTCTCAAGAGTCTTCTCCAACACCACACTTCAAAAGCATCAATTCTTCAGTGCTCAGCTTTATTTATAGTTCAACTCTCACACCCCCACATGACTCTGAAAAAAATAATAGCTTTCATTAAATGGACATTTACAGGCAAAGTAATGGCTCTGTTTTTAATATGCTGTCTAGGTTGGTCATAGCTTTTCTTCCAAGGAGCAAGCGTCTTTTAATTTCATTTCTGCAGTCATCATCTGCAGTGATTTTGGAGCCCAAGAAAATAAAATCTGTCACTGTTTCCATTGTTTCCCCATCTATTTGTTATGAAGTGAATGGAACTGATGACATGATCTTCTTTTTTTTGAATATTGAGCTTTAAGCCAGCTTTTTCACTCTCCTCTTTCACTTTCCTCAAGAGAATCTTTAGTTCCCCTTTGCTTTCTACCATAAGAGTGGAGTCATCTGCATATCTGAGGTTTTTGATATTTCTCCCAGAAGTCTTGATTCCAGCTTATGCTACATCCAGTCTGGCATTTCACATGATATACTCTGAATATAAGTTAAATAAGCAGGGCGACAATAACACCCTTGACAAACTCTTTCCCCAATTTGGAACCAGTCTGTTGTTCCATGTCCATTTCTAACTGCTGCTTCTTGACCTGCATACAGATTGCTCAGGAGGCAGGTAAGGTGGTCTGGTATTCCCTTCTCTTGAAGAATTTTCCACAGTTTGTGGTGATCCACACAGTCAAAGCTTTGGTGTAGTCAATAAAGTAGAAGTAGATGCATTTCTGGAACTCTATTGATTTTTCAGTGATCCAGTGGATGCTGGTAATTTGATTTCTGGTTCCTTTGCCTTTTTTAAATCCAGCTTTCTAAATGCCTTTTCTAAAACCTATGGCATTACTAATGTAATTATGCACCAGAGGAAATGTAACTTAGATATTAAGGAAAATGTTGGTTAGAGAGTCTTATCTGGCCTTAGAGTAGGGGATCCCAAATGTCATCATATCCTACGTTAGAGTGGGGTCATAAAAGACGCCCTCCCCATACTCATCTCATGGTGGAAAATGAGTCTGATCTCATTCTGGGGTCACTGTACCTTTTCTTAACTACAAATTGAGGATGAATACATGTAACAGAGGCTTTCTGGGTAGCTCAGGTAGTAAAGAATTTGCCTTCAATGCAGGAGACTCTGGTTCAATTCCTGGGTTGGAAGTTCCCCTGGAGAAGAAATAGGCTACCCATGCCAGTTTCCATGGTGGCTCAGATAGAAAAGAATCTGCCTTCTATGTGGGAGAACTGGGTTTGATCCCTGGGCTGGGAAGATACCCTAGAGGAGGGCATGACAACCCACTCTAGCATTCTTGCCTGTAGAATCCAATGGACATAGGAGCCAGGCAGGCTACAGTCCGTAGTGTTGCAAAGAGTTGGACATGACTGAAGTGGCTGAGGATGCATGCACACATATCAGATCAGAGATATCTTATAGTATGTATTTCTTACCCTATGGAATACAAATTATCATGACAGGAAAGACCAAGTGGAAGTGGAAAGCACTGAAACTACCACTCTGGCCAAGTTAATTAGAAGCACAGTAACGCTCTAAGTGGAATAGTAGAGCTATGCAAACATTAGATGCACAATGGCAGATGACTTTTAGATTACTCGCAGCTTAACCTAGCGATAACCTCAATCGTATATGTTGTGTAGACTGCAGTACATTTTCTGGAAGAGACTGAAACAGCCTCTGGTCCCCAGTATGTGGCTTTTAATATGATGACTGCATTCTTTTTATTCCCCATCAAAGCATGAGCACTTAATTTTCTTGCCTGAAAGCTAGGTTAACTCTACTGTTTTCTACCATGATAGAGAGCAAAAAAGTCTTAATTACCTGAACAGCCCAGAAAACTCTATGCTGTTCTAGTATATCTATACTATCATATTAGTTATATTTGGCAAGCTGGAAATGCTGTTTTCTAGATGCCCTGGTGAGAAACAAGTGGGCCAGTGGTAAGGAGATGTTGTAGTTAAGTCACTCAGTCTTGTTCAACTCTGCGATCACATGGACTGCAGCACGCCAGACCTCCCTGTCCTTTACTATATCCTGGAGTTTGCTCAAAATCATGTCCATTGAGTCAGTGATGTCATCTGATCATCTTGTCCTCTGTCATCCCCTTCTCCTCCTGCCTTCAATCTTTTGCAGCATCAGGGTCTTTTCTAATGATTCGGCTCTTTGAACCAGGTGGCCAAAGTATTAGAGCTTCAGCTTCAGCAAAACCCTAACAAGATTCAGGTCTTTGCTTCCTCAATAAGGTCATTAGATTAGCCTAATGGAGTTAGGAAATGGCTGTTTTAACTGAGTAGCAAGGATATTTCAAGCGATCTCCAGGCACAGGAACTACACTACAGAGTAAGCATGCAGAGCACCAAGGTCATCACCTGGAGGAAGATCCACACCTGCCAGGAAAGTTGGCATTACCCAGAGAGCTTGCTGTTTCTGTGCAGAATGACCAGTTCCAACTGAACTGGATCTCCTCCCATCTAACAGAAGGGAAATACAGCAGCCTCTGTGACTCTCTACCTTTGATTCTCATGAATGTGAAAATGTACTTCTGCAAATGGCACAGTATTGAAAAACTGCTGTTCATACTGGCTCTACTAGCTTCACTCCTAGCAACGGAATTATGATAACTCTTTTTAGTCCACCAGTAATTGGTACTGACTGAGTTTTAAAATTTTATCAATCTGACATGTTTGAAAATATCCCTCATTTGATCTAAATTTCCCCATTTCTATTTAGCTTGAGCACTTTTTCCTATTCTTACTGGCCATTCATATTCCCTCTTCTCTAAATTTCATCTTTCACCAATTAAAGTTTATTATTTGGGGTAATTGTTAGTTTCAAAACCTATTTATATATTCTGGTTAGTAATCTTTCTCAGTTTTAGGTGCTGCAAATATCTTTTTCCAGTCTGTGTTTTGCAATGTAATTTGTGTGTGATATGATTGAATTTTACAGAAAATATAATATTAATATGAACTGTAGCAATATTTCATTTTTTAAACTTTGTTGTCTTCCCTAAGAAATATTTCTTATATCAGTGCACCATAAATAATTGCATATATTTTCTTTTACATTGGTTTTTTAATGCACAGAAAAAAAATTTATGTTTAATATATTTTAGGGATCTATCCCTTGCCTCCTTTTCATAACCGGGTGACTTCTCATTATATTGTATTGAGAAATCATTAGTTTCATCAATAATTTGCAGCAACATCTCTGCTTTATTTCAAATTTCCATAGAAATATGGATCAACTTCTGTACTTTCTATCCTATTTTATTAATACATTTATCTCCATGGGCTACACTACCCTGGCACTGCCTTAATTCCTTTGATTTGATATTAGAAAATATATATCACAGAAAAAATCCTCTTACCTTGCTATTTTTTCAAAACCTTTTTTAATATTTAATTTTTTGTATTTCACCTATTTTTGAAAATCAGATTGTCAAAATCCACTATGAAACTATTTTGATTGCAATTCTTTGCATAATATTTATAATTTAATTTGGAGACAATTGACATTTTTATAATTGCAGAAACTTCTTATCCATAAACCTATTAAATCCAATCACTTTAGTGTTTCCTTAATATCTGAATTATTATTTATAGCAATGCTGCAAAACTTTTTATTTTTGCAAAACTTTTAGATGTAAATTTCTTGAATCCTATTTTTCTGAATGGCATTATCTTGTGAGTTTCGTGTGTTATTTTATGAGTTCTGGGATTCTGAATGAAAGCTTGAATTTCAACTTACAGTGTTAGAGTATTTCTTTGATAATAGATCTTAAACTATAATCATTTTTTAAAAATTTAATCCAGAATCCAGAAGATATATAAGATTCATTTCCATTCTTTTTGTTGCTATCTAGATTATTTTCTAGCATACTCTTTCACTAAGATTGTGCCAAGCTTTCTTGAGCCACTAATCTTGCAGTTTTACAGGCTGCCCTGCTTTGTTTGGGTGGAAAGCCTTTTCTAATGAGCCAAAGTGACATTTAAACTCCAACTCCCAATTACAATATCTTTCTTTCCGTCAAGAACTGAACTGTCCCAGGCCACGACCAGTCTGGTTTTAGTTTCCTTTTCATTTGTTTCTCTTTTGAAACCCTGTATGCAATTGAGAGGTCAGTTATATTGCCTAAGTTTGTTTGATATAGTTTATACAACATTTTTTGGACTGCTATTTCATGAGTTCTCATATTTTCTGGCCCAAAATATTGCTAGAAAAGGGAAAGTCAATACAAGATTTTTATTACTAGTATGCTTTATTCACCAAAAAAAAAGTAACTTTATGACTTTTGTGGATAATTTAAGTAGCTCTAATTCACAAATAGTTCAACAAAAATAAAGGGGAGTGGTGTGAATTTTTCTGCAAGATCATTAGTATATCTGTGTTAGTAAAGAAGATACATGCTGTGCCTAGTCATTCAGCTGTGTTTGACTTTTTGCAACCTCACTGATTCTAGCCAACCAGGTTCCACTGTCCATGGGGATTCTCCAGGTAAGAATACTGGAAAGGTTTGCCATGCCCTCCTCCAGGGGATCTTCCTAACTCAGGGGTAGAACCCAGGTCTCTCATACTGCAGGCAGATTCTTTACTGTTTGAGCTATCAGGAAGCACAAAGAAGATGTGATAATATTTAAACAGCACGACTATGAGAAAACCATAGAGTCTAGCCTCTCTTGATGTAGATATACGCTCCATACACTAAGTGTTAAAATCTCAGAGCAATGAGAAGATGTTGTTGGGGAAATATTACCAGACATTTTAAAGAATGTTAGCAATTGAAACCAAAATAACTGTTAGATAATTCCTATAATGCAATGATTTCAAGATGCTCCTCTCAAAATTTGCAGAAATTTGAAACATCTGTATTTATACATGCATACTGAGGGTTATGCAATACTAACTAGTACTCAGAATTCTTAGTGGAATTCTGAATGAGATTTCTTGGTAAACTTGAATATTGTAATCAATTATATTTTAAATACCTTCTCATATGTAAAATTTAAAGTAACCCACCTATAAAAGATCCCTTCCAAAACTGAAAATTCATGTGTTTGAATTAGATAATCAACCTTGAGGACAATCTACTCTAGCCATTATATTTTGGTAACTAAGGAATTAAACAGTTTTACTAGTGTTTATTACTGCAAAACAATCAGTTTTACTACTTTTACTGGGTTTTACTTATGATTCTTTTTCATGGCACTTTGAACCAGACTCTTAACTTTTATCCTTTTTTAAAATAAGAATTTTTATAAGGATATTTTGAGATTGCATGTAATATATAATCTAATAAAATTTACTATTCCAGAATTGAATTGTCCCATGTTATGTCATTTTGTTAAATATTCTTATCATCTTGCATCTTAAAATCACAAGTACAATGATAATTTCTGTTGATAATGAAGATCCTAAAATGCTTTCTGAATCATGAAAGAAACACTAGATTAGGTTCAGCATAGTTTTAGTTCCAAGTGACTCATCTGTCCCATTAATCTCCTAAATTAAGCCTCAAAGTCCTTCAGAGTATTTCTTTAGAGAAACTCACACACCATGACATTTATCAAAGTGTTAAAATGGGTTTCCTTTTTTATTTTTGGTGGGAAAATATTCATGTTAAGATAGGATTGCACTTTTCACTACCTACTAAATATGTGGCTTCAACCAACTTATACAATCTCCTCGGACACTTGACTTTATCTGTAAGAATGGGATAATAATGTATTACTGAATCTGTTGTTTGACAATGCAGACAATATGCTTAGAGGGGACTGGACATAGTAGTAAGTACTCATTCCCTTAAATGTCACTATTTCACTAATACTTTTCGTGATTGTTTTTATTATGCTTCTATTGTTTCTAACAAGAAATTAAGCCTTATATTCTATAATAGTTAATCCAAAGTTTCCCAAGTTACTATCAGCAGAGAAATGAGATAATTCATGGAATCACAACTTTCATTACTATATAAAATTTTCTTGTGGATCTTAAGATCCTAGTTCTCTCTGATTCACAATTTCTTCATCTGATACATGAAATTCAAATATACTGTGTAATTTTGAATCTGTCGCTTTGGTTTTTCATCTGAAACATGAAGCTGATGGGCCTATGATTGTGAAGACTGAATTGTTAAGAATACCATTGGAATTTATACAGCTTGGTATTTGAGAAATACATGTCACAGAATAACATTAGAAACCTCCCCAAGTCTATTGCATGACATGATCTTCATTATTAAGCATTACTTCCCATGACAGCATCAAAATTGCTCTTCCCTCCGCTTGTCATTATCCTCTCTCTACTGTCATGTATCCACATGTTAAATATTAATTATGTATTAACCTTTGTTATGCCCTTGCTTGAGTAAACTTGGGCAAACTTATGAGTTAAACACCAGCCTCAGAAATTGACATGTTCATGATCTCCTTTCATTACTGCAGCCCCACTGATTAAAATTCTGAAAGTGTACTCATTTGTTTAACACTTATTTAGCAAGCCTGGGAATTTATATTAGAAAAATATTCAGACACACTACTTGTATGTGGGAGCTCTAATCCTGCTGAAAATGACAGGCATGTGTATAGATGAATTGAAATATTTTTGAGGAAGGACATTACTGTTTATACCATTATATATTATAGTGCATTCTCATTCACTTATATGATACTTTTTAACTTATTAATTATAGCATACATTTCTTAAGGGCAAGGACTGCTTCATAGTTTTTAAATATCTTATTCACAATACTAAGTACATTATAAAGACATAATATTATTTGGGTAATTGAATAAAAAAGATGCTTATTATTATCACAACATTTTCATTATTCAGAACTTTTAATTCTGTTACTAATCTCTACTTTGTAAACAAATCTGACATTTGAAGAATTAGAAATGCAAAGGCAATGTTATGTATAAAAGTTCATGGGAGAAAGTTGGAGTTATAATAAGGAATAGAGAATAGTAAAGTGAAGTGAAAATCACTCAGTCATGTCAGACTCTTTGCAACCCCATGGACTATATGGTCCATGGAATTCTCCAGGCCAGAATACTGGTCTTTCCAACCCAGGGATTGAACACAGGTCTCCCACATTGCAGGTGGGTTCTCTACCAGCTCAGCTACCAGGGAATCCCGAGGATACTAAAGGATGGGGGAAAAAATAAGGAATGCAATAATAATAAAGTGCTGCTGATTCCTATCCTGATAGCACATTAGTATCATGTTAGCTTTCCATAGAGTCAATTCCAGAGAAAATTTAGAAGAGGGTGACATGTATTTCAGAAATAATAAACAAACAAAAAATGCTTTTAGGAACACTTGGGAAGACTCAGTGCTGTCTTGAACTGGTGATATAGACGGTGGTGGTGGTTTAGTCCCTTAATCGTGTCCAACTCTTGTGACCCTGTGAACTGTAGCCCACCAGGCTCCTCTGTCCATGGGGTTCTCCAGGCAAGAACACTAGAGTAGGTTGCCATTTCCTTCTCCAGGGGATCTTCCAGACCCTGGAATCAAATCCCAGTCTCCTGCATTGCAGGCAGATTCTTTTACAGACTGAGCTACAAGGGAAACCCTATATCGATAGAGGTGAACATGAAGATGTCAGTAAGATGATAAACTGAAAGAAATACTTTTACTTACCTTACTCCTTTCTCCCATTTTGGCACTTCACATGGAAATTTTCTGCAACAGCTCCAGTTCTAATAAACAGGAAGGGAGAACCCAATATAGCATAAATTCCACTGGGTTAAGGAATCTCTGAAAATTTGTGTATGAACCAGGTGAGGTGCCCTTGAGAACTTGTTCTTCAAGTTCTTCTCCTCATAGTCTTCAGCTGCTTTTCACTAAGATCTAGGTGGGAAGAACCCTGACAGTTGCCTGGCTGTGTACCATGAAATTGAGTGGTGCGTGAGGCTTCTGTGGTTTCCTGGCTCTCCTCCCAGAGGTTCTGGCCACAGAGCTGGCTTTTAGCCCCTTGTCAGCAAAGATGACCAAACAGAAGAGGACATACTTTCAGAGAAACTTATGCTCATAAATAGTCAGCCAACTGGGAAATAACATTCTAAATAAAGATGAAAAACTCATCACTTTTTACTAACTGAGGAGAATTCTTAGAACAAATTGTCAAGCATTTAAAATGCATATAGTTAGACAACAAAATAATTATTATGAAATAAAACTGTACATTATAAAAATAAATTTTAATTACTGAATATTATAGCATATGAAATGAAGTTCTCAATAAAATAAGCAAGAAAATGAGAGCTGAAAAACAATTGCTAGGATGAAAATTTAGAGTGAGAAAATGCAATCAGAAAAGATATTTGTATCTTAATACTTGTATTAACAGCCATGGCAGGTAGATATAGAGCGACCAATTTCAGAATAATTGAGAGAAAGCAAAATAACCAGAGAAAGTGAAAAAAAAAAAAGTGGAAAAGAAAACATATTCAAACAAATAATGGAAATATTTCCCATCATTAAAGAAAAATAAAAAAGAAATTAAAATCTAAAATTAAACATGTAAATTCTATGGCAAACAGAAGAGAGAAGAAAAAAATTCACACCTAAGTCTATGTTAGTGAAATGTAAAAATATCAATACTGAAGAAAAACTTCTAAAAGTATGCAGAAGCAAAAGCAAATTTTAAGAGCTTATTACTTACAAAGAGACAAGAAGTAGATTAATATCATATTTCAACATTCGGTGCAAGGAGGAGGTTAACAGATTTGAAGAAAAAGAACTTTGAACCTAGAATTTTATATCCAACTAAATCATCATTCAAAAATGTGAATGTAATATAGATATTCTTGGATAACCAGGATCCCAAAGGGTTGATCACGTATGAATCCACAGTCAAACACTCTTGAAAGAGGTACTCATGAGAAAATAACAAATACAGGAGTGTTAGAACAGAAGGAAGGTAAAGTTTATTACTGCCTACTGAAATTCTACTGAAGAACAAGGTAGAAGAAGAGGAAGCAGAAGGGGAGGAGGCAGAGGAGGGGAATGTGTCAGAACTGAAGTCCTAGACAACACCAGCTTAATGACAGGTAACCGAAGCAGGAAGCAGTTCAAAGCAATTTGTAAGCATGACATAATGTGAGTTTCATTAGGTATTATTTTTTTTAATTAAGAAGGATAGATAAACATGAGTATGCATCTTAAAATAACTGCCATAAGAATGAAAACAAGTTAGATCTAACACTTCTCAAAAATGTTAATATTGAAAATTGAGATAAAAGAAATACTATAAATGGAAAATAAGAGAGACCGGTGAAATCAATCCTAAATTTTAGCACTAATCAAATATATGGAAGCTATTCAAACTAAACTATTAAAATTTATATGTTTTAAAATTAAATTAAAAACAAACAGATTTGAACCATATATTGTTTTCAGGAGATATACTTAACAAAGAGGCACAAAAGTTTCAAAATATAAGTGTAAGAAAAAAATCATCAAGATGTAAGAAAAAAAACAGACAAATGTCAATTAAAGGCCAGCGGTATACTACTTTTGGCAAAACAGAATTTCGGTAAAAGAAATCATAGAGCAGAAATATTTAATCATCATAAAATATATGGCTTTAACAGTGCATTTGCAAAATATATAAACCTACAACCGAGAGCTATGGAACAGGGAAGATCCATAAAGGCACTTAACAAACTTGTCTCAGAAACATACAGATCAAGCTGAAGTAAAAGAGGCTATGTTACTAAAGGTAAAATAACATTATTAAGTACAAATAATGCACATATATGTTATACATAATGTATTGGTTATACATATGCATATATGTGCAAGATATATACATGTATGTATGCACGTATTTACATGTACATATACACACATAACACATAATACTGTTAACCCTGGTAGCTCAGTGGTAAAGAATCTGCCTGCCAATGCAGGAGATGCAGAAGACGCAGTTTCAATCCCTGGGTCAGGAAGATCCCCTGGAGAGGGAAATGGCAACCCACACCAGTATTCTTGCCTGGGAGATCCCATGGACAGAGAAGCCTGGTGGGCTACAGTCCAGTGGGGTTGCAAAAGATTTAGCGACTAAACAGTAACATCAACTGCAGAATTCCACATTCAACAGAGAGCACACAATTTTTAACTACACACCAAAATTTTCAAACAATTTTCTATAAAGTCTTCAATAAAATCCAAAAGTCATTACAGACTTTATCCTTCTTTGATGTAAGATTATATGGAGTATGTTCTCTTCCATGCAAAAAATAATAACTTTAAAACCGTCAATATGCTAATTGTTGCCAAATTTAATTCTCTATCCTAATCTCTTTCAGATCCATTTTTACAGAACCCACTGTCTACATGGTCCTTCTACTTGAGCGTTTAATTGCTATCTCAGACACAGTATGTCCAAAATTTAACCTCAGCCATTCACTCAAACTTGCTCTACTCACCATTCTTTCCTTCTCAGATGATGGCAAATCAGTTGCTCTTTACTGAGACTGCATGTCTTTCTCCACAGTATGCATTCTCTTTGCAAATCATTATAGGCAGTAAACACTGGAACCACACTGAGAGATGGAGATTTCACTCGGGAGGTTGTGGAAGGAATGTTCCTGTGCCTGAGCAACAGCTGTGGGGGAGTGAATACTTGGGAAGCAGGACTGTGCAAAGGAAGACGTGACCTGCCGTTGCAATGGGGGCCTCAGCTGATTTCACAGAGAACTCTGGAGCTGGAACTGCTCTTAGGGGATTCCCCTCCCCCACACACCACTGAACACTCAATAGATATTAGTTGCTCCCAGGACAATTAGTTCCATACACCTAGAAGCAATTCCAGCAGAGGAAACTCGTGAGAGTCATCAGCGGCCAACAATCTCAGGGCATGGTGGGGTCAGAACACCACCAACAGTACCCACCACACTTCGCTTCCTTCAGTAACCCAACAGATCTCTCTCTGTTTCTATCTTTGATTCTGTAATGCCTACTAATACACAGCAGCAAGAATGTTTGTGAACCATGGATCAGATCATGCTATTCCTTCACTTGAAGTTGTGAATTATTCCTGTCTCCTAATAGAGGTCGAAGTTCTTTCTACTATGATAAAAGAAGAAGAAGAAAAGATTCCAAGACATTGTTTGCATCAAGCAAAATTTCTTCCAGGAGAGGCAGGGAAAATGTGATCCAAAAGAGAGGACTTTGGCTTTATTGGTGAGGCCCCTCAGATGAATCATGGAAGTAATTCAGAGACAAGTGGTTCAATGCACTGTGGGTTTACAGCTGTAGTGTACATGAATAGAGCAGCTCCTCTGAAGATCCTCTCCTTGACCAACAGGAGGAGTAGAACTTTAAGCAGAAAAAGCCACAGTAAGTGTTTCACAAAGAGAAAGTATAATAGGTTAATTCAAACCTATTATTTCAAAGACTTATCTTGTCCTATCAGAACAGGTTGTGGAGCTCTGTGCTAATCAAATGCTGTATAGTTTGTGGTTTCTCAGGATCCATATTTACTCACCAAGTCAACTATGCTGAGTACATACAGCAGAGTTAAGTCATAGCTAACAAAGATCACAAATTTACTTTCAGGCAAGTGTTGGTCACTTTCCTAAGAAGTAATCATTTCTATACTTTCAACTATGACTTAACTGCTTTCTATCTCACAATTCCTTACAACTTTCAGCCTTAGCATGATGTAGTAGAAAAATGAACATGCATATGTGTAAGAATAAGCAAAAATCTTTTCTATTGATGGATGAAGAGATCCTACATACTCTGAGATGACTTTCTCTTTCCCCACAACTTCCTCTCCTACAGCCATACCAGAACCTTGCTACTCTTACATGATACCAGACATTAGACTTTGCACTGGTTGTTCCCTCTTCCTGAGATGCTCTTTCCCCAGGTATTTCAAAACTTTCTCCCCCTCCTTCAAATTTTTGCTCAAATTTCACTCCTCAAAGATGAAATTTATATCTCTATTTATTGAAGCCAGCTTCCCAGGTGGCTCAGTGGTAAAGAAGCTGCCTCCCAAGCAGGAGACAAAGGTTTGATCCCCTAGGTCTGTAAGATCCCCTGGAGAAGGGAATGGTAACCCACTCTGGTATTCTTGCCTGGAAAATTTCATGGACAGAGGAGCCTGGTGGGCTACAGTCCATGAGGACACAAGGAATCAGACAACTGAGTGACTGAATAACAACAAATACAACAGCACCCTGTGATGTTAATTTCTTTTAGTTTTTTTGAATTTTCTAACTTTTCTCCTAATAGCACTTATAACCTCAAATCATACTGATCTATTATGTTTAATTTTGCTTATCTGTCACTCCTACTTACTAGACTATATGCTCCATCAAAGGGTCCCCACCTCCAAACATCATCCCAGGACTTTCCTCTAATGAGAATTAACGCATTTATTCTGTGGAAACTGATAATAAGAAGTTCTATTCCAAATGTCATCATATGAGTGTATATTCTATAAGCGTGTAGCAGTTTGTGTGCTTAAAAATATGCTATATTTGAATTCAAGGTCCTGGTGGCTCAGATGGCCTACAATGCAGGAGATCTGGGTTCAATTCCTGGGTCAGGAAGGTCTCCTGGAGAAGGAAACGGCAACCCACTCCAGTATTCATGTCTGGAAAATCCCATGGATGGAGAAACCTGGTAGGATACAGTCAGTGGGGTCGCAAAGAGTTGGACACAACTGAGGGATTTCACTTTCTTTCCTAATCTACTATACAGTGACTTCTTGATTTTGCAAAATTTACTTATCTGTTGGGTTTACTACTAACCATCTTTACTAACCGTCTGAAATCAAGTTCTCTAGCAATAAATCATGAGACCAGGATTCACGTGCAAGTGGCTTATTATAGAAATGGTCCCAGGGAATCTGATAAGTAGTAAGAGAACTCAATGAAGAAGAGAAAGAAGCCAAACAAATGTGCAATTTCAGGCCATAACCCTTTAGTGAAGCTCTGGAATAAACATTATATGTCAGTGTTTGCCCATCTTTAAGGCAAGCTAACTGGGCTTCATATTCCCCTAACAGTAAATCTTGGCCAACTTTTCCCAGTAAGACCCAGATGGTGGTATGGGCATAAATTCCTAATCACTGCTGCTCATATAAAGAGAGTCTAATATCCCAAAGTTAGTCCTCTGAAGTGTATGGCTACTGAAGTTGTTGGAATAAAAGGACACAGATATACTAAGAATTGCACTGAAAGATACCAAAAGTTATCTGAGGATACTGACATAAAGCAAGGAAGGCACCCATGGCATCCTTTCAAGAGGAACTGGTATGATGGGTCAGTAATGTACTTTATATTAAAGGTTATAAATGTCCACAAAGCAGCTACAGGTGGGGGTCCTGAGCACCAATCTTCTCTTTGGGGCTGGCTGCTGAAACAGCCAAAATGAAATTGCTTGAAATAATGTTGGGGCAGCACCCCAATTTACCTGCAGCTAGGTTGATCAACAGACTTTCCAGCTGGCACTAGTGTTAAAGAATCGGTCTGCCAATGCAGGAGATGTAAGAGATGCAGGTTTGATCCTTGGGTGGGGAAGATTCTGTGGAGGAGGGCATGGCGACCCACTTCAGTATTCTTTCCTGGAGAATGCCATGGACAGGGGAGCTTGGTGGGTTGCAGTCCATGGGGTCACACAGATTCAGACAGGACTAGAGTGACTTAGCATGCAGGCAAGTTGACCAATGCAATTTTCATTCCACTACAACAAAGTTTTACATGTTACTGCCACCCACACAAAATATTCATGGAGTTATCTGCCCTCATAAATCATAAATTTCAATTATCTTCTCTGTTAAATTATCTGCAAGAATTCCATGCTTAAGAGGAATTGGATATCCAGAGATCCTAGAATAATCTTTATAAACTAAAATATATGCGATGAGGAAGATTAGTTAATGTAATGTATCATAAATGCTGGAAAAGTATAGATCTCACAAGCAAGCCAAAGAAACTTTTATTTATTTACTTAAGTAGCCTACCAAAGTGTCCAATTTGTTCAGTGAATTGTTGCTAATGGAAGATGCAGTAAAAGTCTCAAATTACTAACTCAAGCTTCATTTCTTCCTGCTTCTACTACCTGCTGAATGGAAGGAATGGAAAATAACACTGCAGTTGAGATGGGCAAAGCAAAAGGTGGAAAAGTAGTAAAAAAAAAAGGATGCATCACTTGAAAATACATTTTAAAAAATGATACTTAGGTGGTCTGTACTTCTATTTTTACATACTGGCATCAAAATCAAAATAGAGGGATGTGTTGAATAGCTATTTTGCTGAATAAACAGAATTAACCTCAAAATTGACTGATTAGTTTGCTTTTTGTAAGCATCACAAAGCTTTCTGTGTTAGGAATTTATATGTAATTTCAACATCTTATAAATATAGTTATTTTCTATGATAATTTTTATATTGCAACAAAAAGAGTATTAATACAACAAACAAATAAAATGGACAGAAGCCTATATTTGTTTTGGAAATATAGAATAATAATAAAACCTAAGAAACATACATATCTTGAAATAAGTAAGCAAATTTAATTTCAAATAAATATTTGGAAAAAAAATTTAAATAAACCTACCCAAATCATCTTAGGACCTGAAGGAATACAAAAGACATGGTGCTAAAATGCTACTCATAAGCCCTTATTTAAGACAAGGAGGCAGAAATGACCACGTTTTAAAGCTCTTACATTTGAACCTATGTGATTCGAATATTTTTATGCTGTGAAGTAGAATTGTTAGGAATCAATTTCTTTCAGATTGAAGCAATAATGTCCCTAAAGCAAACATTTGCCTTATTTCAATGCTTCATAATGACAGTGAATCAAGCAAACTATACAATGACAGAGATTAATTTAGAGTCAAAGCAAATAAAGATAAGAGCTGTAGCAAACCCTTGGGAAGCTTTGTCTGGCCAAACCTTCAGAGCTGAATGGTTTAGCTGAAAATGGCTCTGTGATTTTCTTGGAATGTTTACTATTCATCAAGAAAATAAGCATTTCCATAAATTTTGATCAAAGAGTAAAACTAAATATTTTTCTAGTAGTGACCACTCTGTTGGCAAAATGTGAAATATGAACAGCTCCAAATTGCTTACAATCAGTAAAAGATAAGGTACGTTATTGCTTTTTTTTTTTTTTTTTTTGCTTTTTATTTTGGCTAATCTCGAATGTTATTACTTAGATGGTTAGGTGTTGAAATATTCTACAAACAGAGAAAAGAGAGTGTAAATGTTTTTAATCTTTCGTTAGTTTAGTGGCACAATTATACTCTATCTATCTGCTGCTTAAACTTCAGAAACTCTATCTCCTGAGAAAGTTGGAATGATTAAATTAAATAATGCATGTGAAATATACTGAGATTCATTAATAATAAGCACTTGGTAAGCATCAGATTTTATTATTTTTTAAGCCATTATATAAGTGTTAAGGGGAAGGAAAAACAAAGTTATTTAGCATCTAGTACATGTCATGACTAAGTATCATGTCAGGTAGTTTTTCAAAATATGTATTCAGATCAAGGAAATTCACCACTACTGTTATTCTACTAAGATTGCTAGGAATTTTTAAAATAAGTATCTTTTTAAATAAACATATATTGAATTTCGTCAATTGCTATTTCTACATCTATTGAACTAAGCAAATGATTTTTCTTTATTCAGATAATATAGTATATTATGGTGACTTTTTTCAAATGTTAGAATAACATTACGATAGCGGAATAAGTGGAAGTTCTTTGTGAGGCAGGTTCTTGTTTTATGGGAAGGCTCAGTTCAGTGAATTCAGGTTCACTGAATTTGTTGCATGAATTTATAATTCTGTATCTATGTTCATGAGGAACATTAAATTTTGATTTTTCTTTCCCATAATGTCCTTGCCAGATTTTGGTTAAAAATTTATGCTGGTCTTATAAAATATATTCCTGGGTGAGAAAGATCCCCTGGAAGGAAATGGCAACCCACTCCAGTATTCTTGCCTAGGAAAATCCCATGGATAGAGGAGCCTGGTGGGTTATAGTCCATGGGGTCACAAATACTTGGACATGACTGAAGCAACTTGGCATGTATAAAATATATTGCAAGATGTTTCTTCTTTCCTGAACGGTTTCCTCTAAAATAGGTGTTATTTCTTCCTTTAATATTTGGAAGAATTTGTCCGTGGGTTTGGGTCTGAGCTTGGAATTTTCTTTGTAGGAAATTTTAAATTTTTATACCATCTTGATTTTCTATTCTATCCTGATTTAAATTTAGTAATTATATATGTAAAACACACAATCTAATTTACTGACATAATTTTTAAAATCATAACCTCATCATCTTTTTAATATCTATGAGTTTTATAGTAATGTTCTTCCTTCTTTCATGATACTAGTGGCTTCTCTATGTGTTTTGTTTTGTTTTTTAATTTTCAATCCAGGGGTTATCAACTGCATTAACCTAATAGAACCAAATTTTGACTTTATTTTCTTTTACTATTTGCTTTTATTTCAAAAATTTCTTTTATTTTTTTTAATTTATATAATTCCATATTTTGTCTGATATTCTTTCTGAGACTATTGATTTTTTTTACCTTTCTTGTTTAATAACTGAGTTAAAAGTTGTGATTTCTAAGTTTAACACTGCTAATTATTAGAGAAATGCAAATCAAAAGCACAATAAGCTATCACTTTATATCTGTCACAGTGGTCATCATTAAAATGTCTACAAACAACAAATGTTTGAGAGGATGTGGAGATTAAAGGAACCCTTGTACATTGTTTATTGGAATGAAAATTGGTGCAGACACTATGAAAAACAGTACCTTTAAGAACTAAAAAAAGAACTACCATATGATTCAGTAATTTTATCCAGAAAAAACTAAAACACTAATGCAAAAAGATATAAGCATCGAGTGTTCATTGTAGCACTGTTTACAAGAGCCAAGATATGCAAACAACCTAAGTGTCCATAAACAGATGAATGAATAAAGATGTGGATGTAATTGGAATGTTACTCAACCATAAAGAGAATGAAATACTGCCATTTGCAGAAATGTAGATGGACCTAAAAATATGCTTGGGGAATTTACGTCGCAGAGAAAGACAAATACTATATGACAGCACTATATGTGATATCCAAAAAGTAACACAAATGAATGCATATGCAAAGTAGAAACAGACTCACAGAAATAAAAAAACAAATTTGTGATTAGCAAAGAGGAGAAGGAATGGGGGAGGGGCAAATTACAGATATAGGATTAACAGGTATGAAGTATTATATAATCAAAGAAATAGGCATCAAGGATTTATTGTATAGCACAGGGAATTTTACCCATTATCTTGTGTATGAGTGAATGTTCAGTCAGTAAGCTGTGTCTGACTCTTTGAGGCCCCATGGAATGTAGCCTGCCTGGCTCCTCTGTCCATGGGATTTCCCAGGCAAGAATACTGGAGTGGGTTGTCATTTCCTATTCCAGAGATTGAACCTGCATCTCCTGCATTGCGGGCAGATTCTTTACCGCTGAATCACTTGGGAACATTTGTAATAATCTATAAAGGAATACAATCTCCAAAAATACTGAATCACTATGCTATACACCTGAAGCTAAAACAGAATTTACCATCTGTAGTAAATCAAATTTACTTCAAAATAATTTTTAAAATATATAAGCAAAAACAAAAAAGTTATGCTTTCTAACTATAGTTTAGCTGCATATTGCAAATTTCAATGTGCAGTATTTTTGTCATTATTCATTTCAATGTTTTCTAATTTTGATTATTATTTCTCCTATCCAAGAGTTATTTAGGAGTGCAGTTCTTAATATCCAAACTTTTGAAGAATTTCTGATTTTTTAAAAGTTTAATTCCAGCTTAATTTAATATCAAATGAAAAATAATGAATGATTTAAGCTTTTTGAAATATGTTTAGAATTCTTTTAAGTATTTGGTCAACTGTTTAAAAGTTTCATAAATACTTGGAAAAGAAGATATATTCTGAAACAGTTTCTGCATTAGTGAATTTTCACAATGGAGTTCTTTGTCTTCTTCCTGAAGATCACCCTTTAGTATTACTAACTTCTGTGTGTGTGTGCAGATCTGGGTAACAAGCAGTTGATAACTTGCATTTGCTTATAATATTTTTATCTGTTTTTCAGTGGTTATTTCCTTATGTATAGAATTTTAAGCAAATGGGCTCTTCCAGCACTTGAAAACACAACTCACTGGTATGCAGTATTCCTCTTGAGATGTCAGCTGCCCGTCTTGTATGTTGTCTCCGAAAGTAAAATGCCACCCCCCCCCGACCCCCACCAACTCTGGCTACTTTTAAGATGCCCTCTTGTGTTTGGCTTTGGCAGTTTGAAAGTAATGTGCCTGGGTATTGCTTTTTTCAGATTTTTGCTGTTGAAATTTTGCTGAGATTCTTAAATCTGTTTGTGTCTTTCATCTTTAGGAAATCCTTAGCCATTGTTTTGTCAGATATATTTTTATACTTCTACTCCATTTTCTTTCTTTTCCTTTTCTGAGATTCCAGTTATGCCTACAATACATCTTCCCTCATTAGACTCTGTGTTCCTAACCCTTATTTTATATTCTCTTTTTTTTTGTGGCAGATCTGTGATTTTTAAAAAAAATTATTTATTTTTAATTAAAGGATAATTGCTTTACAATATTGTGTTGGTTTCTGCCATATGTCAACATGAATCAGGCATCATTATATTCTTAATCTTTTAGATCTTTGGGCAATATTCTATACATTTTTTTCCTGATCTGTATCTGTTCTATTTCTTCTATATGCAGCTAGATCAAATCTACTCTTAAAAAGAGTTATAAAATTTTGTTTTTCAATTACATAATTGCCTTTTTAGTCTTCTTTACATTTTCTAGTTATCTACTAAAATCGTCAAAGTTGTCTTTTTCTTTCTTGAACATTTTAAGTGTAGCTGTTGCATAGTTTGCTTCTAGCAACTTTGTACAGATACACTTTCCTGTTTTTGATCATGTGAATATTTCTCCAATGTACCTGTTTATTTTTCATTGATTTTCAGATATCATGTATGGGAAATACATATAGGATTTAAAATTTTGGATATTTATATATTCCTATGCAGAAGATCTCTATATACTTTGTGCAGGAGGCTATGGTATAATACTTCAGCAACATTATTGACAAGTTAGCCATATCATTCAGAACTTTATTAATTTTAATGTGGTTTTCAGATCTTGTGAGAGTCAGACTATTTCCAGTTCATCTTTTAAGGTTTCAACTCTTTAAGTGTTTACCAGCTAACCTGACACCCAACTTTCAGAGGATCCTAAAGCCCTTTTTCATCCAACTAGATCAGGAGTTGGTAAACTAGATTTTCTTTGACCAAGATCAGAAGGCAAATCTGACATGCTGCTTGTTTTTGTAAATAGATTTTACTGGGACACAGTCATGCTCATTCATCCACATATTATCTATGACCGCTTTATCACTACAATGGCAGCAGATTTGAAAAAGTACAGCAGAGACCTAAGAGTCACAAAGTTGAAAATATTTATTAGTTAATCCTTTACAGAAAAACCTGGCTGATCTTGGAATTGGCTCTTGACTCTGATGGAAAAGCTCTAGAATACACAAGCATTTATAGTTTCTCTTGGTGTCCTATATCTCTAAAGATCCCGAACCATACATTCCGACACTGCCTAAAGCACTCTAAGTTTTTGAAATAGAAAGTGTTTCCTTTCCACCCAGCTTTATCCAGTCTTTCTCCATGGGAGAGTCATGCAAAACACTCAGGTCAACATTACCCCCAAGTGGAAGCCTCTTCCAGACTATAGGAGGAGAAGCAGAGGAAAACTTCAGTAGGTAGCCTTTACTATGAGTAAAGTATGAAACAAAATCTGTTGGGTAAGATAAAAGGTAGCAAACCCCTTCTCTTGATGAATTAAAATCTATGAATTAAATTATGTCATGATAATACATTATGTATCCTTTGAAAGTGAAAGTGAAAGCTGCTCAGTGGAGTCTAACTCTGAATTCTCCAGGCAAGAGTACTGGAGTAGGTTGCCTATCTCTTCTCCAGGGGATCTTCCCAACCCAGAGATCGAGCCCAGGTCTCCAACATTGCAGGCAGATTCTTTACTAGCTGAGCCACCAGGGAATGTATCCTTCAATTCTCTCATAATAAGTAGGATGCCCTGGTCATACTGATTGGGCCTAGTAAGGCCATATCTGTGCTTTGTGGGGTCCATGGAGTCCTTCTATGAATTTTAGAATATTTATAACGGTCATTAGCAATGACGAATATCAATGGGCTTGTGAATATGACATTTATATAAGTAGACAGTCAGAAATCACGCTTCCCACTTCCTACCACTATGTTTAAATTTTCTGAATCTAATTATCTTCCTCCTTTTAAAAATGAACTTAATAACACTTTGTAGAATTGACTTGAGAACTAAAGGAGATGACACACACAGCATGCCTACCAGAGACAGCTCAATCCCTATTCATTTTTCTATTTGAAGCAAGATGCAGGATAATGGACCACCTCCCTGCTCCATATTAGCACACCTGGGAGATAACGCATATGCCTATGACTAACACAAACCAATTAATTCTGAATAGGCTACCCCCAAGTGATTCCTCTGTTCATTCAGGGTTAAGAACCACTGAATAAGATATTTCAAGTTAGACAGACTTGTGTTCAGATTTTGCTACCACTGTGGGAAATATTAGTTCAATGACATTTTATCATTTTTATTTTACCTCTCAACATCCCAGTTCATAAAGCACAGATAATATCACTGTGCAAAAGTACTGAGAAATTAGCTAATGATATTTATAAATGTCTTAACACACATTGATACATGGTAAATGTCTTAACACACATTGATACATGGAGGCTTTTAGTAATTTTTACCAGTAAAAATTTAGTAAATGTATCAGTCTGTTCTTTTCTCACTTAAATTTAGATTTTCATTACTCTGTTTTTTTTACCATGATCATTTTCCTCAGCCCCCAATTTCCCTATATCTCATCATTCCTCTTGTCTTTGAATAGTTGCATTTTCTCAATCACCAAAACTAAAGTGACCATTTGTACATAATGACTCTCCATTTAGTCTGTCTTTGTACATTGCATGTTACTTAACCATCAATAAAATTACCTTTAATTTTTGTGTATGAACCTGTCTGTCTCTAGTAATATGAATTTTATGACTTAATTCCCAGTGCTTAGGACAAACATGGCTTAGAAGGCATTCATAATTATACACAACTGAATGCATTGAATTCTGACCTAAAACTACAACTAAAGAACACTGTGTTGACTAACTCTATACAAAATTCTTTCATTTATTTCAATTAGGTGTGCATATCATATCTATGAATTTGTCTGAGGTTTCTTTTAGAATACATGCTTTTTGAGATTAGATTCAATTTATTTTGCATGTTGATCCACTCTGCATCTAGTAATAAATACTACAATAAATCAATCAACTTATTTGCCCTTTAAAAGAAAAGAATGGCTGGCAAGAGCAAAAATAATTAGGGCATATGAAATATGTTAAAACTGTTAAGACTGCATTTGTGTTAGGATTAAAATACAGGTAAGCGATAGGGTATAATAGATATCATCTTATGCCGTTAAGAAAGAAAAATAGAAAGTGTCCATTCTAGGTGGGCACTGCAGCAATAAAATCTCTTTATGTCTAGCCCGTATTCCTGCTTGGATCTTACTTCCAGAATCTACATTTCTGTACCTGAAGTTTTACTGGTTTTTGTTTTCTTTTCTCATCAATGAAAGCCAAGACTATTCAAATATGATAAGTGCAGAAATTAAAAGCACAGGAATATCCATCAATTAATGACCCAGTATTTGCTCTAAAATTCCCCCAGCTTTCTTGACCCAGCTGTGATAACTTCCAGGTGTGGCATTTACACTGTCTCCAGATTTTCCCCATTATATTATAAAGTTGAACTACCCACAGTGTCAGCTAATTTTGAGCCCTTTCTTGACTATCTTTGCCTCCTTGTTATCACTGACACACTCCCCTGCCAGGCTTCTCTGCATTTCTCAAATAAATTCCTTGTTCTGGAATCCTAGTTTTGAGATTTTCTAGTTATAAACTCTAATTTTGAATAAGTAAATTATCTCACATTTGCCTCAGTTTTCTCATTTATAAATTACAAATATTAAATCATCTGTCTCACCACTTTGCTGTAAGATTTAAATAAGTTGATAGATGCAAAACACTTAGGAGCCAGTATGTATGTATTCTGCTCTCAGTAAATGGTATTGTCTTATCATTACCTGACTTTACTTTGGATGACGCCAAGTGCTCTGCATGAATTATCTAGATAACCTTTATAAGACCCATCGATTGATAACTTAAAGGGGTGAAGTAACTTACCTAAAGTCTTAGAGAAGATGTGAAAATAGAGACTAAAATTTACTCCCAAGTAAAAGTTCTTAAATGAAGGTGTTTAGTGTTATTTTAAATTTTACTTTAATAATAGTAAATTATTTAGCATACTTGGCTGGTAATTTATAGATATATGATGGTTAGACAGGTAAAGGAGGTATATGTAAGATGTGGATTTGGAAAATACTTTCCAAATTTTAATATATAAAAGATTCACTTGGGGAACTTTAAAAACTCAGATTTCTAGTCCCACATCTCAAAATATAGATTCAATTGGTATGGGATTATATTTGCATTTTTATCAAGCAGATTGATTCTAAAGCAAGCCTTTCAAGAAACACAGTAAGAAATATACTGATAGAAAAAAAAAAAAAAGAAATATACTGATAGTTTAATTTATGATTGAGAGCTTCTGACCATAGTAGAGGCTTCCCAAGTGGCACTGGTGGTAAAGAACCTGCCTGCCAATGCAGGAGGTATAAGAGATGCAGGGGACGAGCAGATCCCCTGGAGGAGGGCATGGCAACCCACTGCATGCAGTGTTCTTGCCTGGAGAATCCCATGGACAGAGTAGCCTGGCGGCCTACCGTCTGTTGGGTCACAAAGAGTCGGACACAACTGAAGTGACTTAGCATGCAGGCACTCACGCACGACCATAGTACTAAAGAGTTGGACACGACTGAGCAGCTAAGCATGAAGTCCTAAGGGGCATTCTACCAACCACAGAAAAACTCTAATTCTAGAAATGGGGAGAACTAACCTATGTTTGCATTAGTAAGTTAAGAAGAGACTTCTCTGCCAGTCCAGGGGTTTAAGACTTTGCCTTCCAATGCAGTGGATATGGGTACCATCCCTGGTCAGGGACCTAAGATCCCACGATTTGGGGCCCCAAAACCAGAACATAAACAACAGAAGCAATATTGTAACAAATTCAATAAAGACTTCAAAAATGGTCCACATTTTTTAAATATCTAAAAATATAAGTTAGGGAAGCCTCATTAGAATGACATATTAAGACAAGCATTAAAGGTGTTTGTTTTGTTCTTGAAGCACTCAGAACATCTGGATCTTTTGCAAAAGAGAGGTTGCTTACTCTCATGGTGATTAGGTCATATGGTTTCCACCTACATAAAAATTAAGGGAAAAGCACTTTTTAAGCACCTTGTTTGCAGTTACCACATAGAGTCAGTGGGAGGTTGAACCATTGCACTTTAAGAATAGATAGAAATAAGAACCAGGCTGTGATGTTTGGGTTCTTTGTATTCTGTACTGTGGATAATTTTTAGGTTAAAATCTAGCATTAAAATTCTCAGAATTCTAAGCATGTACGTCCTTGTTGCCCCACCCTCCCTAGCAAAGATTTCTTGCAAAGGAATGTGTATTAGCAAATGCTCTAACTGGCTGATTCTTTGATCATCCCTACAAGCAAGAAAGTATCTCTGGGTTTTCTGGAAGTGCCAAACACTTGTTTCCTCCCACTGATTAAATAAATGCAGGAACTGCTGTTTCCCTTCTATTTCCATGGGGAATTCGTTTCTCTTAAAGGAAAACAGCAAATGGCTACATGATTTAAATTGTAACTTTGTACCAAGACATCATTTCCAAATCCTCAAGACTAAAAAGAAAGAAAGAAAACATGAAAAGCAACTAAGGTAGTGAGACTATATTGTGCTTTCCCACCAAATCAACAAATAAATTTTAAGCCTATTTCTGCTCCTTTCCCTCCACTTTCCCTTGTAGTTGGCAGCGAGAGTGTTTAAGTCAAACAATAACCGGATTAGGAATGTCTGCCAATTTCCTTCTTTCTTTGCCAGCAAACACAATTTTTAGAATCCTAGCTGAGTCAACTCATTCCTACATTGAATGGAAAAATTAACCCATGCAGAAGAAACTGACAAAAGCCATGCTTCGTAGCACTGGGAGGTTTATGAGTTACTGTACACTTTTATATAGGAGAGTGAGACTCACCATTAAAAATAATGAAACGTAAAACTATGTATACAAGATATATTACACTTGGTACTTATCAGTTAATGAATATTTACTGTTGAGTTTGCATAACTTACTGTTTACATTTACTAATAGTCTAAACTCATGAGAAAACATAATTTTAAGAATGGGGTAATATTTGATTTTTTGCCTCTTCTTGTTTGTGTACAAAACACATTTACCACAAAAATCAGTTAATAAATGAAACTTTGGTCATCTGATACTTTCTGAATCATTGTAAGCTCAAGTTTTTTTCTCTAATACTGACATAAGGGGCAATGAACCATGAGATAACTTTACACTTAGAGAAGGGAACAGCAGAGGATGAGGTGGTTGGATGGCATCATTGACTTGATGGAATGAGTTTGCATAAGCTCTGGGAGTTGGTGATGGTCAGGGAAGCCTTGCATGCTGCAGTCCGTGGTGTCTCAAAGAGACACAATTGAGCGACTGAACTGAATTGGCTGGTTTGCTTTGTCAGTAACTAAATCTTTGGGGCAGTATGAGAAAGATGTATCCTGAACAGAATAATTTTCTATAGGGCAAATGTCACAAGCAATTTTCATTACTGCTTCTATGATCAACTCATATTTTATGTGTTCTTATAATTTTGATTTTACTTATCAAGTTCTTTATATGAAAAGGGAAGAAACCCTTATAGATAAAGACTAACCTACTTTTTAGAACAATAGTTCCTCAAGAGTGGTCCCAGCAGATTTTATGAAGGTTACTCAGACCTGGATAATGACTTTTAAATAAAGGACGAAGAAAAGAGCTTAAAGGTGGTACTATTGGGATTTAAGGTAAAAGAACTAAATTCAACTCACAAAGTAGTGGGCATCTTACTGTGGGCCTGACAATCCTGACAATGATGACTGGATCTGTGTTTTTTCTTTTTCCTAGTGCGATTTCAAATTGCTATATGTAATGGGGGTTGCGGAGAGAGATGGAAAGAGAATAAATGCTATGGAGAAGACAATATGTAAAACTCAATGTTTATAATGTGAAAGGCACTGCACATACTATGGGGGTGTACAAAGATGAATAGTCTCTGATATCAAGAGGTCTTTATGATCAGAGTTCATTTTTACAAGCCTAAACTCTGTCATTAGGGATAGATGCATGCATTTACATTTGCTGATGTTCTCAAACTGAGTTGGTAACCATGTGACTCTTACTAAGTTGCTGTGTTCACTGAGCCTGGAAGTAGGGTCCAACTGTTTGAGGATATTAATTTAGACATCTCAACCAACTGAAGACTATCAACTCAGAAATAAATTTTCTTCATCATCCCTAAAAAAGAGAATGCCAAATGTTCTCATGTTTTCCAGTCATTGCTAATTTGATAAAACACAGGCAAGAGATTCTTATGCTAGATTTATCTCTGTAATGACTATAAACCTCAAACAGCTGATAAACTGCATCCAATTCCATGACTTTTCTCAGCAATTCCATGATAAACAAAGAAATATAATACACAATTTTTGAGGATCTAAAAGTGTATTCACCTGGAGAAGGAAATGGCAACCCACTCCAGTACTCTTGCCTGGAAAATCCCATGGACAGAGGAGCCTGGTAGGCTACAGTCCATAGGGTCACAAAGAGTCAGACATTACTAAGCAACTTCACTCACTCACTCATTTGAAAGCATATTCAAAGATGAGTTCACAAAAATATTTTGTATTTCAAGAGGAAGCGCAAACCCATGATTGATACAAAACTGATATGATTTCAATAGATCCAACAAAAGGGCAAATTTATGCTGATTAAATTAGGGTAACAGTGCATTTTAAAACATTCTTTAAAAAATGTAAAAGTATTTTTAAAGTATCTGTATTTTAATCAGAAGGGAGGTGACAATACCCACCAAATAAAAACAGACACATTTGGAAAAAAATAAATTGTTTTAATAAAATATAGTCATTGGGGAAAAAATAGGAAGCCTTTAAAACTGTGCACAACTAGTATCAGAATCAGCAAACTACATGAGAGAAGTGAAAAAATGCTTCAAATGAATCAAGAGAGTTAGAAGAATAGAAAATATAAACTAGTTGCAAAATTTAAGAGAAAAAGAGCTTAGCAAGAAAACTTTAATTATTAGCATTCTCAAAATTGTTAATAGAGAATAGAGATTAAGTGATAGAAAATTATTTGAAATTAAAGAAAGATATTAATCCTCATATTTGAAAAATGAATATATACTGAGAAAGATACATGTTAAGTACATATGTTAATACATTAAATAAAAAGAAGATTAAAACCTGAAAATAAGAGGGGAAGGACAAAGCAATTAGGGTGAAAATGATATTAGCTATGACGGAATGGCAAAGAGATTGACTCAGATTTCTAATCTGAGTAAAAGAGACTTGAGTATGTCTTTCAGATAGTGAACAGAAAAGTTCAGTCTGGAATCCTATAACAAGTTTTATTTTCCTTCATTACTGAGAGTGAAATAAAAGCACTTTAGACATATACTGGGCTTCCCAGGTGTCACCAGTGGTAAAGAACACACCTACCAATCCAGGAGACATAAAGAGATGAGGGTTCAATCACCAGGTAAGGAAGATCCCTTGGAGGAGGGCATGGCAACCCACTCCAGTATTCTTGTCTGGAGAATCCCATGGATAGAGGAGCCTGGTGGGCGATAGTCCAAAGGATCGCAAAGAGTTGGACATGACTGATGCGCCTTAGTACGCTAGTCATATACTACTGAGAATTTTTACTGCTCACAGACCCACTGTTCTTAAAGCATATACTATGATAAAAGTGCTACATGGACTAAAGGTACAATTACCCAAGGTGATCACAGAAATTAATCAAATGGCTATATAAATCTAAGCCATAATTATGAAATAGTAAGTATTGTCTTAAAATGACAAACTATCCCAATAAATTTAAAAATATGGAAACTTAGGAGGTTTAAATCAGCAGGAAGTAAAAGCTCTTCATTAAGATATCTAAATATCTAAAATAATATGTATACCAATAATAAAGTGATAAGTCATCTGATGACTCAGTGGTAAAGAATCTGCCTGTGAAGGAAATGCAGGTTTGATCCTTGGGTTGGGAAGATTCCCTGGAGTAGGCAATGGCAACCCACTCCAGTATTTTGCCTGAGAAATCCCATGGGCAGAGCAGCCTGGTGGGCTAGGCTCACAAAACAGTCATACACAACTTAGCAACTAAACAAGTCACTGAAAGAGTAAAATTAAAATGTGTACATTGCACATAGTTGGTGTCATATAGAAATTTAAACACTAGATAAATCTTACAAAAATTCAGAAAAAAATAATCAAAGAAAATAGAGACTAAATAGAACCAAAAAGTTAAAATAAATCTAAATGTTTGAGTAATGAATGTTCATATAAAGAGGCTAAACTTTGCAATTTAAAACCAGAGACCTTCAGATTGAGTTTTTAAAATCCAAGTATATGCTCTTTAAAATCGACTATAGTATCCAACAATGCAAAAGGGCTTGGAGATGAAATCTAATTCTGAAAACTAATGGTTAGAATTATTAGACTTTTGTTAGCCATCTGTATGTCTTCTTTGGAGAAATGTCTGTTTAGTTCTTTGGCCCATTTTTTGATTGGGTCGTTTATTTTTCTGGAATTGAGCTTCAGGAGTTGCTTGTATATTTTTGAGATTAATCCTTTGTCTGTTTCCTCATTTGTTATTATTTTCTCCCAATCTGAGGGCTGTCTTTTCACCTTACTTATAGTTTCCTTTGTTGTGCAAAAGCTTTTAATTTTCATTAGGTCCCATTTGTTTATTTTTGCTTTAATTTCCAATATTCTGGGAGGTGGGTCATAGAAGATCTTGCTGTGATTTATGTCGGAGAGTGTTTTGCCTATGTTCTCCTCTAGGAGTTTTATAGTTTCTGGTCTTACATTTAGATCTTTAATCCATTTTGAGTTTATTTTTGTGTATGGTGTTAGAAAGTGTTCTGGTTTCATTCTTTTACAAGTGGTTGACCAGTTTTCCCAGCACCACTTGTTAAAGAGATTGTCTTTTTTCCATTGTATATCCTTGCCTCCTTACACCATGGAATGTTACTCAGCCGTTAAAAAGAATTCATTTGAATCAGTTCTAATGAGATGGATGAAACTGGAGCCCATTATACAGAGTGAAGTAAGCCAGAAAGATAAAGAACATTACAGTATACTAGCACATATATACGGAATTTAGATAGATGGTGGCGATAACCCTATATGCAAAACAGAAAAAGAGACACAGAAGTACAGAACAGACTTTTGAACTCTGGGGGAGAACGTGAGGGTGGGATGTTTTGAAAGAACAGCATGTATATTATCTATGGTGAAACGGACCACCAGCCCAGGTGGGATACATGAGTCAGGTGCTCGGGCCTGGTGCACTGGGAGGACCCTGAGGAGTCGGGTGGGGAGGGAGGTGGGAGGGGGGATCGGGATGGGGAATACGTGTAACTATATGGCTGATTCATGTCAATGTATGACAAAACCCACTGAAATGTTGTAAAGTGATTGGCCTCCAACTAATAAAATAATATTAAAAAAAAAAAAAAGAATTATTAGACTTTTATGAGAAGAGAGTAACTGCCAACAGAGATTTTGGGTCTTCTACAGAACCTTCATGAAATCACTTTCTGGCACTGTGTTGAGTCCATGCTTTGGGGTCAATAATGGTCAGGTTGTTATTTTTATGGCCTTTCCTAGCCTCTGCTTTGCAGGGAAACTCGACACTAAACCACTGCTAACTGGCCATCATGGCTTCTCTTTCTTGTTAGGAAATGTCCATGTCAAAGCTTCAGTCTCCTTCTGGAATACTTCTTATACAAAGTTGCACCTATTTCTTTTTATTTCAAAGTTGCACCTATTTTTATAAAAAACAAAATTCTGTCTTCAAATAACAATGGCCATTACAGGATTTTTTTTAACATGGCAAGAACTAAAAATTAATGTATTTTAGAGGAAACTGAATGAATAAAATGAGACAGAATATTAAATGGTCAGCTTCTTTAATTAGCATGTAGAGACTCAGAAATAAAATTCTAAATCCAAGACCAGATCCCTCAAGGACTGTATCCTTCTGAAACTGGCCCTTCCTGCACCATTCTTTCTAATCAGACATGTCTGCACAATACTTACAGTCTTTTTATTCCTTCTGCTCTTTTCTCTGACCTTCTAAATTAGCTACACTTCATTTAGGCTTTCTCAGGAAAGGAATAATCACAATGTAAAACTACTAGACCACAAGGTAGGGGGTAGATAAATAGAAGTCACATTTAAATTCCAGATCTAAAGTCAAGTTAAGAACTATAATTAAGGATTTTCCTAAACCTTAGGAAGATGAAAAGAAATTTTCTGTAGAATTTAAAATGCTGTTATATAGTCATTGCTCCAGATTATTGGACACATCAACTTATTCATTTAAGTATTAACCCTTCAAATGGAGAAAAGCTATTAAAATCAGCAGGATAGGAAAGAGAAGACAAGTGACCCAACTTTGCACAAATTTCAAATTATCTCATGAAAAACAGAGAACAGGCTACATAGAGACATTTCTCATACCTTATAAAAGTGGGGAATTCAAGTGTAGTTAAAATCTAGCCTAATTCTCGAAAGAAAAAAACATGCCCTACAGGATGCTTTGAACATCTCCAAGTGGCTTTAGCACATGTGCTTTCTCTAAGATATCCACGTCCATATATACGTACACTGGTTATGATGCAGCAGTCAAAAGGAAATACTTCAAACATGGATACCAGCATAGACAGATTTAAAACCAGACTACTGAGTGAAAATACACTCAACAGTACTTTTTTATGATACAAATACAATGGTGCTATTTGCATAAATTTTAAATCACAGATCAAGAATAATAAATTGTACATGTTTCCACATGTTCCATAGAAAAGTAGAAAAATATAAATAGGAAAGATATATCACATTCATGAAAGTGAGTTGTCTTGGGGATAGAAAAAAGAAATAGATTTGTGCTGGTTGTTAAGAGACTTTGATTTTATAAGCAATGTTCAATTTATTCTAAAATTTGAGGTACATAATACCAACATATGAGTGCTATTTCATTGGTCAAGTTGGCTCTGTTATGTTTAACTTCTGCCCTCCCCAAAACACACAACACTACAGGTAAAGAGAAAGGCAGCATGTTTTAAAGAGGATTTCAGACAAGATAAACATCTCTGCAGAACACAAAGATTAAAAAAAACAAAAACAAAAAAACAGAGAGAATGCTGAAGTGGTAGACCTGCTGGGCTCCTGATTCAAAATAATTTAATAAAGTAGTTTAAAATGTTTCTTTTAAGATGGGAGACTGATCCAGATATATTGTGGAAAGCCATACAGCATGTATACATTTCTTCAATTTATGAAAAGATAATGGGAAAAGTACTTGGATTGAATTCCCCTGGAATCTATGGATATGGACTTAGAGAAAGACAACATAGACAGAACCTAGAAAATATGAATTGAGCCAAGATATTCAATATCACTGTCATTGTTAAAAAAAAAGAGGCAAAGGTCATATGTGCTATGTGCACGCTAAGTCACTTCAGTCATGCCCGACTTCGAGCCACCATATAGACTGTAGCTTACCAGGCTCCTCTGTCCATGGAAATCTCCAAGCAAGAATACTGGATTGGGTTGCCATGCCCTCTTCCTGGGGATCTTCTCAACCCAGGGATCAAACCAGTGTCTCCTGCATCTATCTCCTACATTGCAGGTGGATTCTTTACATCTGAGCCACTGGGGAAGCCCAAAGATCATACACTTGTAGTCAAACAGAGCTGTGTGTAAAACTCAGTGTGACAAAGGAACCAAGGTGATGAACAGGCACTTGTTATAAGATTTGGACAGCCCTCAGTGAATTGAAAGGGATTTCCCTGGTGGCTTAGACTGTAAAGAATCTTCCTGCAATGCAGGAGACTCAGGTTCCATCAGTGGGTTGGAAAGATCCCCTGGAGGAGGAAATGGCAACCCTTTCCAGTATTCTTGCCTGGAGAATCCCATGGACAGAGAAGCCTGGTGAACTATAGTCCATGGGTTCACAATGAGTTGGACATGACTGAGAGACTAACACTTTCACTTTTTTTCCATTTATTTTTATTAGTTGGAGGCTAATTACTTTACAATATTGTAGTGGTTTTTTGCCATACATTGACATGAATCAGCCATGGATTTACATGTGTTCCCCATCCCGATCCCCCCTCCCACCTCCCTCCCCATCTCATCCCTCTGGGTCTTCCCAGTGCACCAGCCCCGAGCACTTGTCTCATGCATCCAACCTGGGCTGGTGATCTGTTTCACTGTTGATAATATACATGTTTCAATGCTGTTTTCTCAGAACATCCCACCCTCGCCTTCTCCCACAGAGTCCAAAAGTCTGTTCTGTACATCTCTGTCTCTTTTTCTGTTTTGCATATAGGGTTATCGTTACCATTTTTCTAAATTCCATATATATGCGTTAGTATACTGTATTGGTCTTCATCTTTCTGGCTTACTTCACTCTATATAATGGGCTCCAGTTTCATCCATCTCATTAGAACTGATTCAAATGAATTCTTTTTAATGCCTGAGTAATATTCTGTGGTGTATATGTACCACAGCTTCCTTATCCATTCGTCTGCCGATGGGCATCTAGGTTGCTTCCATGTCCTGGCTATTATAAACAGTGCTGCGATACAGTGAATGGAAGGAGACTTCAAAGAAAATGGGAGTGTTTTGGAGTGGGTATAGTCAGTGACTGGGGTCATAGTGATTTCTACATGGGATGTTAGAGGAATGAAGCTAAGATGCGTTGCCTTTGGAAGAGAAGCACTAGCCACTCAAGTTAGCTGGTGAGGAGGGACGTTTGGTCATCTATGTGGTTGTACTGTGTATTGGTTTCCATGCTTTTTTATATATAGTGGTACAACTTTTGCTGCCTTCCATCATGATCACAGATAACCCATATCTGATGTTGATATTCTGTGAAAAATATTGATTTTCAGCATGGGAACATGACAACATATCTGAAGGGAACTAGGCCAAATGCCAGAGGTCAGTTGTCAACACTGCACTTTAATTTTCTCATCATCATGGGGTGGCACTGACATCCTAAAGAACTGTTTCTATACAGGCACTATATGGGCATTGTGGCAGAGGCAACTGCAAAGTTGAATATTGGAGAGGGTGCTCAAGGAATGCAGGGCTAACATATATATAAATGTGTCTTAAAAATGTATGGGCAAACCCAATTACAAAATCAATGTAGAAATGTAGTAATAAGGAAGACAAATTAATAATAATGTTAAAATAGTAATATGATATATATATATATATATATATATATAATTGAATCACTTTGCTGTATAGCAGAAATTAGCCCAACAATGTGTATCAACTGTACTTTAATAAAATATATTTAAAAAAAAGAAATCCCAGGCCCTTTATTTTAATGAAGGACATCTTTAAAGGTCCATCTCAGCTCCAGAATTGTCCACAGGATGGGCTGTGACCACCATTATGCCAGCTTAAATTTTTACTCAACTTCAATTCCTTTTACCCCTTCCTTACCTTAGTTTCAGATATAATCCAGTGAAAAACTTCCTGTATGCAAAATTTGTAGTTCAGGGAATCTTCTGTTAAAAAAAAAAAAAAAAAGTCTGAAATATATAAATGGAAATTTAGTACAAATCTCAATGCAAATTTGTGTTTTTCTCAATTTTTTACACTACTACTGTTTGATCATTACCAAACAAAACAGTTTAGCTTTCTTTATAGCTAATATATAAACAGTAAATCTAAGGATAAGTTAGGTATTTTTCCCATTTTTATGCCATTTAATTCTTATTTTTTTCAATGTTTTTTTCTTTGGAAAGTTCAAATAAAGCTAGAGATTGCCTCAATTTCACAATGAAATGCTGGATTACAAAAAATACAAATGACTTTTTGTGGAAAAGATACTGAAAAAAGATAAATTATATTACTATATTCTTTCATCATAGAATCCTTAAATAATATGAAAAATCATTCTGCAACTAAAAATCTCATCAAGCTTCCATAGTAAAAATGTAAATAAAAATATATTTGGCTACGTGAAATGGCAACCCACTCCAGTATTCTTGCCTGGAAAATCCCATGGATGGAGGAGCCTGGTAGGCTACAGTCCATGGGGTCGCAAAGAGTCGGACATGACTGAGGGACTTCATTTCACTTCACTTCACTTCATCATTTTGTTATCATGGAATATATCAAAATGTTAGTAAGGAAAAATCTTGTCATGCATATTAATTGACTTTTAAAATATATGAAACAAAAATTCACTTATAATTCCTTGCTTCCCATTTACATGTTCATCCATGAATTTTATAGCTTTATGAGATCTAATTTGTATACTGTAAAGTTCACCCATTTAAAGTGTACATTTGACATTTTTTAGGGTATCCAAAGATTTATTCAACCACTACCACAGTCAATACCAGAACATTTTTCACCTCAGAAAGAAACTCCTTTCCTTTTAGCTATCGCTTCCCTATCGTCTGTTCCTTCATTGTAGCTAAACTCAAATCTTATCATCTAAATATTAAACTACTTCTGTGGCTGTATTTATCTTAATGGAAATATATAATACATACAATGTGTGGTCTTTTTCGGCAGATTTTTTTTCACATATCATAGTGTTTTCAGATCACCCATGGTGTAACATGTATTAACAGTTTATTATTTTTATTGCTAAACTCTATATGTATACATATAGATATATACACACATATATAGACACATACAGATATATCCATGTACATACACACATTATTATACAAATTGTTTCCTAAATCAGTAGAGTAGAAAAAAATTGCCTTCCTAGTGTCTATTAAAATTACATAATTAGTTTTATGTGTCCTCTACCTGATACTGATTATGGGAGGATAAGTTAAGCAGTTTTTCACTTCAGCAAACTTACATAAAGTTGAGAAAATGATTTATAAATGTATAGATAGTGTAACAGGGGTGAGTGATCATAGCTGGGGCAGAGTAGGGAGTGATTCTTTTAATCAAGGATGTTATAACAACCTCAAAACGTACGTGACATGAACTGACTTTTATGAGTAAGAGAGGTATTCTAGGTGCATCTTAAAAGACTTGTGAAAAGGCAGGTCATATTTGTTAAACAGTATGAAATGGTGTTATGACTATTTCTTAATTAGGAGAAGAGCAAGGTGTATTGACAATATGGTGAGAGTTCCTTGAACAGCAAGGAGATCAAACCAGTCAATCCTAAAGGAAATCAACCTTGAATATTCACTGAAAGGTCTGATGCTGAAGCTGAAGCTCTAATGCTTTGGCCACTTGATGCAAACAGCCCACTCATTGAAAAAGACCCTGATGTTAGAAAGAGTGAAGGCGGGAGGAGAAGGGGATGATAAAGGACGAGATGGTTGGATGGCATCACTGACTCAATGGACATGAGTTTGAACAAGCTCCAGGACATGGTGAGAAACAGGGAAGACTGGCGTGCTCCAGTCCATAGGATTGCAAAGAGTTGGATACAATTTAGTGACTAAACAACAAAAATATCCTTCAGATCAGATTATATAATAGACAACTACATGATATGGTTGTAACAAAATGTTCTACATCGCTTGTAACATGAAATATATTCATTTTATTTGCTTTCAGTCCCACAAATGATAAAATGATAAAGTTGGAGTTTACATAGATATTGGAATATTACCACATTTGAGTGAATTTTTCAAAGTCCTCTACATCTTTAAAGACTTCTTCAATTAAAAAATTAATAGAGGCAAACTAAATATTCACCTTCCTACTTAAAGTTCTTGTTTCATTGTCACCTGAAAAGTGCAGAAAACAATATGAGTCTTAATATTTTGTGCTTTCCTTAATGCTTGGTTGAGGAAATACAGTTTTCTTAAAACTAAAGATTGAAACATATTTCTTAAGTTTTAACCAGTTGAAGACTTTAGAGTAGTTAAAAGATACAAGAAAGAAACATAGAAATGTACTTAATTTTGATACACTATAATGTATCACTGGGCTCACCCATTTTTTACAGTGACAAGATATTTATTCCAGGGGCTCAATTTAATTTACAGTTAGTAGCATTTAAGGAAATTCTGATTTTCCACCAAAAAAGTCACATTGAAAATAACAGAGTAAGTAAATGAGTTCCCTCCCCCAAATTACTGTGTTTTTAAAATGATTTTTAAAATGTTGGTAAATTAATCATTTTAATTTATCATTTAATTTTTAGATATAATGAATTATTTAAAAGCTATAAAGCTCACCCAGAAAATATCTGCAAAAAAAAAAAAAACAAATTTAATGCAGAATTCTGATAATTGATTAAACCAAGGATGATATTCTATATATAAAGATTTCCTCTTTAAGGAATTCCCCTCCAAGAAATTATATCTCTTCTTAGAAGAAGAGAGAACATGTACATACTCCTATCTTGTTTGTTGATGTTACATGGAATATAATGCTCATGGGTAATGCCAACAGAGCAGCAATGCTTTGAAAATTGATGTTATTAACAGTGACTTTACAATACTATAGCTTATACTATACGATGTGAGCTTGAGAAAATCAGTCTCCTCAAAGAACAAGGAAAGCGATCAGATGAAAAAATTTGTTTTTGTTGTTCAGCCGCTCAGTTGTATCTGCCTCTTTGTGATTCCATGGACTACAGCATGCCAGGTTCCCCTGTCTTTCACTATTTCCAGGAATTTGCTCAAACTCACGTCCACTGGAAAAAATTAACACTTTAAAATTACTTTAACTTATATGTGTTAGTATGCTGTAATGTTCTTTATCTTTCTGGTTTACTTCACTCTGTATAATGGGCTCCAGTTTCATCCATCTCATTAGAACTGATTCAAATGAATTCTTTTTAACGGCTGAGTAATATTCCATGGTGTATATGTACTACAGCTTTCTTATCCATTCGTCTGATGATGGGCATCTAGGTTGCTTCCATGTCCTGGCTATTATAAACAGTGCTGTGATGAACATTGGTCTCTTTCAGATCTGGTTTCTTCAGTGTGTATGCCCAGAAGTGGTATTGCTGGGTCATATGGCAGTTCTATTTCCAGTTTTTTAAGAAATCTCCACACTGTTCTCCATAGCGGCTGTGCTAGTTTGCATTCCCACCAACAGTGTAAGAGGGTTCCCTTTTCTCCACACCCTCTCCAGCATTTATTGCTTGTAGACTTTTGGATAGCAGCCATCCTGACTGGCGTGTAATGGTACCTCATTGAGGTTTTGTTTTGCATTTCTCTGATGATGAGTGATGTTGTATACTAACACATATATATGGAATTTAGAAAGATGGTAATGATAACCCTATATGCAAAACAGAAAAAGAGACAGAGATGTACAGAACAGACTTTTGGACTCTGTGGGAGAAGGCGAGGGTGGGATGTTTCAAGAGAACAGCATCAAAACATGTATATTATCTATAGTGAAACAGATCACCAGCCCAGGCTGGATGCATGAGACAAGTGCTCGGGCCTGGTGCACTGGGAAGACCCAGAGGGATCAGGTACAGAGGGAGGTGGGAGGGGGGATCGGGATGGGGAGCACATGTAAATCCATGGCTGATTCATGTCAATGTATTGTAGTGTATGTCCACTACAATATTGTAAAATAATTAGCCTCCAACTAATAAAAATAAATGAAAAAAAAAGTAAAATAAATAAATAAATACAATAAAATAGTTGTTAAAGAAAAATAAAGTGGTTCTGACAGTAAAAAAAATAAATAAAATTACTTTAACTTGATTATTAATGATTTGCCATCAAATAATTGTTTCCATTTAAAATTAGTTTTATTATTGACTTTCATGAGAACACTATAATTTAGTTTTTTTTCACTTTATATGTCACAACATGACATCAAAAAGCTAGAAAATATAAAAATGAAATCACAGGTTAATGTCATAATCCAATAAGTAAACTGAATTCGCAGATGCAGAATTCCCAGGTTCGTGGAATCCGGGGTTTGTCCACAATGCGCTGATAACATAGAATGTGAGCAAGATACCAGATGTATATGGTATTGATGTCACAAATTGTGGGTAGGAAGAGAAGCAAACTGATGAAAAACAAAACACCTCAACTGCGTTTTAGTTATTCCTGAATGTATATCTTGGTTTCCAAATACCATACCTTGAGTTTCAGAAATCTTTCTCTCCTTGGTGCTCAGTCATTTCAGCCGTGTCTGACTCTTGTGACGCCATGGACTGTAGCCCACTAGGCTCCTCTGTCCATGGGATTCTCCAGGCAAGAATACTGGAGTGGGTTGCCATTTCTTCCTCCATTTCTCTCCTTACCAAATAATAAAATTAAGGGCAGTATATATATTGTTCTTAATTTCACTTTGTTCATTTAGCAGCCCTAAAACATTAGGTCAAATGATGACTAATAATCTTTAACCTTTTACTATTATAACAATAAGATCACTAATATATTAGACATACATACCATATAAAACTATTTGAATTATTACATAGACTTTCATGCTATTAATAACTGAAAGTGAAAGCATTAGTCACTCAGTCGTGCCTGACTCTTTGTGACCCTGTGGACTGTAGACTGTCAGACTCTGTCCATGGAATTCTCCAGGCAATAATACTAGAGTGGGTTGCCATTCCCTTTTCCAGGGGATCTTCCTGACCCAGGGATTGAACCGAGTCTCCTGCATTGCAGGCAGATTCTTTACTGTCTGAACCACCACAGAAGCCCCCAGGGAAGCTCAAGAATACTGAAGTGGGTAGCCTAGCCCTTCTCCAGTGCGTCTTCCTGACCCAGGGATGGAATCAGGGTCTCCTGCAACACAGGTGAATTCTTTACCAGCTGAGCTACTAGCAAAGCCTGCTATTAATAATTACTGATCCACAACTGCTACTTTGAACAATTAATTTATTTTGTCATCCATTTTTAGTAGTATGGGTTCAAAACCATTTAGGTGGTTTTTTACATCTTTTCTGCATCCACTATAACAGTCTTATATAAGAAAAACTATAATGTTCCATTTTCAAATGGATGAATTAAATTTACTTTAAAAGGAATTCTACAATATATTCCCTATTTTCCCAGGTTTCAAAGACAACGTTCTTGGGTTTGTGTTTACTTAAAGAGCTTCCAGTTGTAGCTCAGTGGTCCTATGTGTCTGTAAGATATTTCTGATAAGTACAAAGGAGTGTATCTCAGAATGGACCTTCAATTTAGGATTATTACCCTCAGGATTTTTTTGATGGACTTTCATCTTTAATCCTTATCTGAACTATCAATATGGCTAGTTCATCTGTTATCTTCTCTATATGAAAATTCCTAGATCAGAATGGGAAATATTTGTAAAAATAAAATAAAAATATTGAAAATAATAAAAGTTATAATTTATAGATACTATATTTCCCAAATTCAGTCTGAGCCTATTTCATTATTCCACAAGTTGTATTAATTCCCATTACTGTATTTCTGTCCTCACCATGTATTAGAGACATTCATGAATTATCCAATGCAATGAGCTTAAGGACACAGTTCAGTGTGATCTTGAGCATTTCCATTCTTCTGTATGTATTACAGAACCTTTACTGAAATAGCAAAGGCCCTGAAGTGTCTTTACATTTTCTTTAAGTTAGGCTTGGCAGCCTAGTGTGGCTACAGTGATAAACTTGTGCTTGAGCTCAACAGTCTTGGGCAATAAAATTATTGAGTTAAACATTTAAATCAGAGAGATGAAAATCAAAGCATAACTACTATTCATATTAAGTATTTTGGAGGACTTTGTTGTTTTACTCTAATTAGATTGGTGTGGAGGTACATTCTCCCTTATTATAGTAGGTAACTTTACAAAAATTAAAGTATAAAGAACATGGTCAACTCTTCTTGCTTTTAATGAATGAAGATTATGAGATAAAGAACTCTTACATATAATGGAAGGGCAAAATACATCTTTGTTTAAATGTCTTTTCTTTATAAAGCCCCTAAACTCTAACTCTTTTCCATTACAAAGACTGCAAACTCTTGATTGAGTTCATTTTCCCAGTCATTCTATATCTGAATTCTTCTGTATTGTATTAATAAGGCTTTCCTGGTGGTTCAGATGGTAAAGAATCTGCCCCCAATGAGAGAGACCTGATTTTGACCTCTGTGTTGGAAGAACCCCTGGAGAAAGAAATGGCAACCCACTGCAGTATTCTGACCTGGAGAACCCCAAGGACAGAGAAGCCTGATGGGCTACAGTCCGTGGGGGTCACAAAGAGTTACATTCTTCATCTCAATTCTCCTTCTTGTATTAATAGTGCGGACCAGACAGTGCAAACACTTCAAACATATTACCCTTACCAACACCAATCCCTTCAATTCATAGGTCAGCATATTCACAATGAAGTATCCAACATGAGGAATATTGATCACAGAATACTGAAGTCAAATGACTTCAATCTACATTTTAGTTCTGTCACTTACTTCCCATCCTGAGGTCTTAGAACACCACTTAATAACCGAGTACCTCACAGTTCCAGGTAAGAATACTGGAACCTTACTCACAGCCTCCACAGGATTAAATAAGGAATTGTAAATTTAAAGCAGTATGCAAATATAAGTTAGCATTATTAATCAGTTCTCCATAAAAGAAGCTGAGAATAGCCAGAAAAAATGCATTCTTTCTCTATAAATTAATTATTTCTAAATTCAGATAGACCATTAGTGCTACTTTTCTTTTCTTGTTTTTCATATTCATCTCCAGTTGAGTCCATTGCACATGTTTTTTCCCACTTTCATTGTGAATTGAGGTTTGTTAATCAGTTCATTTCAGTAAACTATTATTTAGAGTTTCAGGCATTCTCTACTTCTTTCTGCATTGCCTCTGACTTCACTGAGGAAATAGAGGTCATCAAATGTGAAGGCTTTCACTGTGTCTGGATAGGAAAACATTTCTTTAACTTCAATTATCTTTTTCACTTATCCCTTTCCCCGGACTCTGAGGAAATGTTGACTCCTGCTCATTTCTGATACTATTGGACACTTCACTATTTTAAATCATAGCTGATATTTTCTGTATCTTCATTTTCATCTTCATCGAGTGATTTTCTCAGATTTACAAACAAATTCAACTTATTCTTGTCCTAATAAAGTCTTCTTCTGAACTTCATGGTCATTTAAGCCATTGCCATTTCACTTTTCTTTCCTTCATTAGAAACCTTTTCAGTATTTTTATGTTAAAAAAATGAGAAATACTCTAACACAGTGAAGAATTACAAGTATAGTCAAATGGACATTCTTTTCCTGAGCTGTTGGAAAGAAAGTTTTCAGCATTATATCCCATCATTATTAATATAAAAGTGTGCATTTCCTACTAAAAGGACCTTTTGTCATATATTTGATTGGCCAAAATGTTTCTTTGGATTTCCCATTTGCTCTTATGGAAAATCCTGAATGACATTTTTGACCAATGCATAATTACAACATGGTCATCAAAATCAGAATACCATTATCGACACATTGCTAACATCTAATTCTTTTTTTTTTTTAACATTATTTTTTTTATTTTTTTTTATTTTTATTTTTTTATTAGTTGGAGGCTAATTACTTCACAACATTTCAGTAACATCTAATTCTTGTACTCCATTCATAATTCACAAATTGTTCCAAGGTTATTTAGAGAAAAATGATACAGTATGTTAACTATGTTATCTTGTGTTGTATTTACTTGTTCATGTCTCTTTAATCTCATTCAGTCTTGAGCAAGTCCAGTGTTTTTTCTCGACTTTCCTTTCCTTGACCCTTTTAAAGATTATAGAACACTTATTTTGGTGAATGCCTATCAAGCTGAATATGACTATCTTGAATTTTGTCTAATTTGAGTATTCCCTTATGATGAGGTTCAGGATTATGTTTCTGGCAGGAGTATCATCACTGATTTTGTGTTCTCCTTGCTTCATCTTATAAAATAGGACAAGATTTTTTTTTCCCCAAAACTGTTGATGTTAACATTGAGCACTTGATTAAGCTTGTATCTGCCAGGCATCTCCACTGTAAAGTTATATATTTTCTTTTTTAAATTTGTAAGTAATTGAAAAAATTTGAATCTTTATATATTTTCTAACCTTCATCAAACTTTCACTTAATTCATTTTATTTACCTAAGTATGGATTTTTGGATGACTGTATTGTTCCATGGACTATAATCTATTGACAGTATTAATTATTTTTAAGCTTCACTTACCCAAGAGTTGGCCAGTGACATCTCTTGAGCTAGTTCATGTGTCCTTAAAACTGAACAGTATGGAGTTTCCTAAAAAAAGGAAGGCCACAATTTCTATAGCAAGTTATGACACATTTCTTAATTTAAGTGTTTTAACAATGAAATAGTTAATCATGTACATACATTATCATCAAATATCATACGAAAGCATTTTGCAATTTGCATCAAATAAAACATATTCATACAGAAAAATCATGGACCCAAAGTCCATTTAAATAATAAGTGAATCAGGTACATATAATTTTAACTTATTTACAGAATAATGTTGAAAGAGGACCTTGATGAATCATTTAAGATTAATTTAAAAAACATAACTAAACTTCTCTTTTAGCCGCTAAGTCATGTCCGACTCTTTGTGACCCAGTGAAATGTAGCCGGCCAGGCTTCTCTATCCATGGGCTTCTCCAGGCAAGGATACTAGAGTAGGTAGCCATGCCCTTCTCCAAGGAATCCTCCTGACCCAGGAAGATTGAAATGTCTCCTGAAATGGCAGGCAGATTCCTTACCACTTAGTCACCAGGGAAGCCCCATAACTTAACTTACTTATTTTCATATATGGTATGTATAATTATGAATTAAGATTCTTAACTTTTAAATACCATCTTCTTCAATTTCCATCATATTTTCTCTAGAAGATTGTACTTGACAATTTCTATATTTCTAAATATATTTCTTAGTATATTTCTAAGTGTCGATCACAGTAAACTGTGGAAAATTCTGAAAGAGATGGGAATGCCAGACCACCTGACGTGTCTCTTGAGAAATCTGTATGCAGCTCAGGAAGCAACAGTTAGAACTGGACATGGAATAACAGACTGGTTCCAAATAGCAAAAGGAGTACGTCAAGGCTGTATATTGTTACCCTGCTTATTTAACTTATATGCAGAGTACATCATGAGAAACACTGGGCTGGAAGAAGCACAAGCTGGAATCAAGATTGCCGGGAGAAATATCAAAAACCTCAGATATGCAGATGACACCAACCCCTACAGCAGAAAGTGAAGAAAAACTAAAGAGCCTCTTGATGAAAGTGAAAAAGGAGAGTGAAAAAGTTGGTTTAAAGCTCAACATTCAGAAAACTAAGATCATGGCATCTGGTCCCATCACTTCATGGCAAATAGATGGGGAAACAGTGGAAGCACTGTCAGACTTTATTTTGGGGGGCTCCAAAATCACTGCAGATGTTGACTGTAGTCATGAAATTAAAAGACACTTACTCCTTGGAAGGAAATTTATGACCAACCTAGACTGCATATTAAAAAGCTGAGACATTACTTTGCCAACAAAAGTCCATCTAGTCAAGGCTATGGTTTTTCCAGTAGTCATGCATGGATGTTAGAGTTGGACTGTGAAGAAAACTGAGCACAGAAGAATTGATGCTTTTGAACTGTGGTGATAGAGAAGACTCTTGAGAGTCCCTTGGACTGCAAGGAGATCCAACCAGTCCATCCTAAAGGAGATCAGTCCTGGATGTTGATTGGAAGGACTGATGCTGAAGCTGAAACTCCAATACTTTGGCCACCTCATGTGAAGAGTTGACTCATTGGAAAAGACCCTGATGCGGGGAGGGATTGGGGAAAGGAGGAAAATGGGCCGACAGAGGAAGAGATGGTTGGATGGCATCACCGACTCGATTGACATGAGTTTGAGTGAACTCCAGGACTTTGTGATGGACAGGGAGGCCTGGCGTGCTGCGATTCATGGGGTCGCAAAGAGTCGGACAGGACTGAGCGACTGAACTGAACTGGACTGAAGTATTAAACTCTCCTAGAGAACACTAAGTTCTAGACAAAATGAAAATACTTGGACAGATTAATTCTCCTTGCTAAAACAGATAAAATATATATAACAATGGAATAAAGATACTAAATATCAGAAAATGAAGAGCAGTGATATTCATCTTCATAAGAGATGAGAAACAAATGAGCTAAGTCCTAAGATTGTCTCAGTTTACAGCCTTGAGAGAATTTCCTAATTGCCATGTTGAATTCAGAGCCCAGGTTGAATTCAACTCATTGCTGAGGTGAAAATGATGGATTTAAGTCTTTGTAGAAGACAAGGCAGCTCATTTGCAGAACAGTGTGGCCGACATAAGAGAAACGCTCAGAAAAGAGTCCTCCTCAAGGTTTTAGCTGAGCACTGCTTAATTCATGTTGATGATAAAACTGTTCTTGCCTGGGAAACAGCCACCTGTTTTCATAGGTAATACAGTACTTGGAGTTGACACAGAGCCTGAAATAGTGCCGGTTCTCACCTATGAAGGAAGTAGAAAGCTCACCCCCCGCTGGAGGGCATACAAAGTGGCACTACCATTCTTGTAAAGAGTTTAGGTTTCTTATAAGGCTAAGCAAACACTTATCTTCTGAGCCAAACATTCTACCCCTAGACCCAAGAGAAAACAAACCCTAGGTCTTTACAAGGACAATCATACATAAGAGCTGTATTTCTATTAACCATAATCTGGAAAAAAAGGTAAATGGATAATCAAGTTTTGGTATAACAATTAAATGTGATTCTATTAAGCAATAAAAAATGACTGAACATTTAATACGTGCAACAACATAAATAAATCCCCAAATAATTATCCTGTGTAAGAGTGTCCAGACAGAGAGCCCACAACACGCAGCCCCATTTACTCAAAATTGCAGAAACTGTAAGATAACCTGCTGTGACAGATGAGTAGTTACTAAGAGACCAGAGAGGAGGTGCTGTGGGGAGAGATTATATCAAAGATGAGGACACTTTCTCGGGTGTTCCATCTGTTGATTATCTTGATCATGATGACATTTCACGGGTGTGTAAGTATGTCAAAATGTATCAAAGTACATACTTTAAATATGTGTGGCTTCTTGCCTTTCGAATTATACTTTGTTAAAGCCACTTCTCAAATGCACAGAAGCAATTTAAACATTCCCTTGGTGTAGCACCACCATCAATCCATTTTTAATTAGATAAGTTTAAAATAAAGAAGCAAGCTCATTTGTCATATTGAAATCCTTAAAAACTGGGACATTGTTAATTCAAATGATGTAAATAGAATGGCTTTCCAGTCCAGTATTCTTGCCTGGAAAATTCCGTGGACAGAGGAGCCTGGCGGGCCCCAGTCTGTGGGGCAGCAAAGAATCAGACACAACTGAGCTACTGAAACTTCCAAATATATATTTAATATAAAGGATGCTGGACTTCCCTGGTGATTCAGATGGTAAAGAATCTGCCTGTAATGAGGAGCCTGGGTTCAATCCCTGGGTTGGGAATATCCCCTGGAGGAGGGAATGGCAACCCACTCCAGTATTTTTGCCTGGAATATCCTGTGGACAGAGGAGCCTGGTGGGCTACAGTCCATGGGGTTGCAAAGAGTTGGACATGATTGAGCAACTAACACACACAAACACCCACAAAAAGGGTGCTATTTCACTTTGTTTAGTTATAATTTCAGAATGCCAGAATTTTAAATTTAGCTAATTTCTGGTATGCATAAGGTACATAGGTTTGTAAGATTTTAATTTTTCCTTTTGTTATATTAGTTATGATTGTATCCATGAAATGCAAGTTTGTGTCTGCTGATAAAAAATAAACTATATTTTTGTGTCTTTTAATTTTTATTTTTCTGGTAATTCATTTCTCTTAGCCAATAACCTTTCACACAGGTCGGGGAGGGAACTGAATTTGACTCCAGTTTGTCAGCTTTCCAAGGCTGATGAGGTGTGCTTCGAAGGTCTCCCCTTTCAGTATCACTCAATTTTGACTTTTTTTTTTTTTTTTGCATGCCAGTAAGCATTCTTTTTCCTCCTCTCCTACTCTTTTTCCTCTTTTCCTTCCATCCTTCCTTCATTATCTTTCATATTAAAAAAATATTTTAAGTATTTTAATAGCCTACTAGCCATTCTGTACAGTAAAGCGTCTGCCTACAATGCAGGAGACCAGGCTTCGATCCCTGGGTGGGGAATATCCTCTGGAGGAGGGAATGGCAACCCACTCCAGTACCCTTGCCTGGGAAATCCCATGGACAGAGGGACCTGGTGGGCTACAGTCCATGGGGTGGCAAAGAGTCGGACACGACTGAGTGACTTCACTTCACTTCACTTCATGATTTCACCAACCAGTTCTTCGTTGTTGCTAATGTGGGTATTTTCTAATGGCTAATATATTATTATCTTCCTAATTAAATATGAGGAATTTTGACATAAATTCTGACTCTCCAGGCGTGTGTCACCTTGGTACTTAACATATGTTTAAAAGGAGTCAAAATAATTAAACAAAGAACATTGTAAAACTAGACAACTTTTTCTCTTTAAATAATATTTTAAAATAATGCTACCATTCCTTGGAGAAGGAAATGACAACCCACTTCAGTATTCTTGCCTGGAAAACCCCATGGACAGAGGAGCCTGGCGGGCTACAATCTATCAGGTTGCAAGAGTTGGACACGACTTAGTGACTAAACCACCACCACTGTTACTCAGCAAAAGTCACAGCAAGCAAGTGATCACAGGGGCTCATTTAATTTGGACAGATTTCATTTGTCAATTCACATGTGGTTTATCTCCTCAAATGTGATTTTTTAAAAGAAACATATGTTTAGTCGTAGTGTTTAAGTGAAATTAAGAATACGTAGCAAAATTTGCCTTAAAGAGCACTCATCTTAACAATTACAAGTTGTGAGCTGATTAATTTCATGTATTTAGCTAAATCATTAAATCATTGTGGCTTGGTAAAGAATTAATCTAAAATCAGTAAGTGGAGTCATCATGTAGAAATATCAAGGTTTTATTGTAAGTACAAAAGAAGATCTCTCATCTAAGCAGTATGCGTAGAATACATTTAAAAGTGCATTTAAAAATCAATATTACATTTTATGTTTAATACAGTCAGTGACAGCATATCTCAGTGGAACCAAAGGACATTTTCCCTGAAGGTAGCACAGAAATTCTCTATTTCTTAATGCACATTACAGTTCACTGAACCTCTCTATTATCTAATTCTGAAATGCCCCTGATTCATGACAAGCAGTTTCATAGACAGTGAGATTCTCAAGATAGTATAGAATGACAACCAAACTTCTGGTTGTTACCCAAGTTTTCCTTTAACAAGTGGTATCTTCCATCTTGGAGCCCTATACTACTCAACAAAATAATTTTTCAAGTTAGCAAGAAACATTTCATATGTATAACAAAGCTTTTATTTTGTTTCATAAAGAAATATTGCTCATTCAACTCTATTCCAATTTTAATGCAGTCATGTGTTTTTCATTTTATGCATACTTACTTATTGTTTTTATTTTACATCTGGTTTTCCTACCGATCCAATGCATAAAAGTCATGATGACTCAAAATGACTGGATATTTTCCAAAGTCCATTTCTCTTCTGTCCTAAAAACCATGATGGTAAGTAGTTAATGAATATAGTCTCAAAAAAAAAAAAATCTAATACATGCTTTTAGTTGGTACCTTGGGATCTGTAGGCCCACTGTAATAACAGTGTTAGCCCCATATCATTATTTTAAGCTCAGTCATAAGATGTCAGAAATTTTAAATTACAAATAGTGTAATTATATTTTTGTGTTACTCTTTGCAACCTGTCAAATAAAAGAAAGTCTTAAATTTGCAGTTGTTTAATAAATCATCCCATGTTTTGGATGTATTTGTTAAAATTACATGCTTTCAGGTACACTGTACCCTAGTAAAGATTCTTAAAAATCTCTGTATATGAGCTCTTTGGACTGTCTGGTGAGAACTATGAGCCATTTTTCAGAATAATTCTTAAATACATTAATAAAAGCTAGGTAAATGGTTTTAGTTACTAAATCGTGTCTGACTCTAGTGACCCCATGGACTGTAGCCCACCAGGCTCGTCTGTTCATGAGATTTCCCGAGCAAGAATACTGGAGTGAGTTGCCATTTCCTTCTTCAGGTATCTTCACAACCCAGGGATCAAACCTGGGTCTTCTGTATTGCAGGCAGACTCTTTATTGACTGAACCACCAGAGAAGCCCAAATAAAAGCTATAACTTTGCAAAAGAAACATATCATATAAAATTGACTTATCAAGTTAAAAAAACAAAAAGTAGAATTGTAGGTATACAAGTTAATGTGATAAAATAAGGTATAGCAATACATTTAATAACAATGATAATTTTGAAGCAGTGATGAGTGGAAATAATGATTTGAGATATCTGCAAAACTTGATATTAATATATTTTTGACTATTATTGCTGACAAATATAATGCTACTTTTGTTTATTGCCTATCTTTGAAAGAAACAATATATTTCTGTTAGAGATTAGGTAAAATGAAACTTTAATTCTTCCTTTTTAAGTGCACAAGCTCCAAACTCTTCTCCTATAGATGACTGTAATCTTTGGACCCTTGTTCTAGTATTTTAGTTTCCCCATTAGAAACTTCACAATAACAATGAGATTTTCTTCAGTTGTAAAACTGTGAGATATGCATTTTTACTTCTCGTGCATTATCCATATCCTGTAAAATTTTTTCAAATAGTGTATGCTTTTCAGTTCCATAACTCAAAGTTGAAATGAGCATTTGTCATTTGTTAGCTGCCTAAAATTAGATAAGTCATTTGCTTTCCAAGTGTGCTTCTCCACACACTTATAAAAGCTTTGTGCAAATCAGAAATAAGTACAGTAAAAACCTAGTACTTCATCTGACAAAAATAAGTAGTAGCTTTGAAAAAAGGCTCAGTATAAATCAGAACTTACTCATGTGCCGTGTTAGTCCATACCAGTAGAGAGCTTACAAATTTAATTCTGAATGTACAGAAACTATAGAATAAAAGAGAACATGGGAGGGTGAAAGGGAAGGAGAAGAGGTGACTCGAATGGCAAAAGAATTTGGGGGTGTTTCTATAAATCAGCCCCCAGAAGAGGTGAATCTGATTGCAATCAGAAGATTGAATCACAATGACAATCATAAGGCCTTCTTGTTCTTGGCGTGAAAGGGAGCATGAGATGTGAGGTGATGCTCACACATGGTCCATGTTCTTCTAGGTCTTACTGACTTGCAGTCATTCGGTCTGAATTTATTATACATACCTGGTGTTTACGGATATTTGTGGAAGCATCTTAGCATGTAGCCAGATTTCCATCAACGACAGACAGAGAATAATATTGCTAATATTTATCAAGAAAATGATAGTTAATGCTTATATAGCACTTCAACATTTGGCACTCTGTTTTGAAGTTTACAATACCTATAATCCTCAGAGCAAAAATGAGTCAGGCACCCTTAGCATCCCAATTTTAGATAAGAGAACTAAGGCACAGTGATACTAAGCAGGGCTTCCCTGGTGGGTCAGATGGTAAAGAATCTGGCCGCAAGGTAGGAGACCTGGGCCCAGTCCCTGGGTCTGGAAGATCCCCTGGAGATGGAAATGGCTACCCACTCCAGTATTCTTGCCTGGAGAGTTCCATGGTCAGAGGAGACTGGTGGGCTACAGTCTAGTTCAGTTCAGTTGCTCAGTCATCTCTGACTCTTTGCGACCCCATGGACTGCAGCACGCCAGGCTTCCCTGCCCATCACCAACTCAGGGAGTTCACTCAAACTCATGTCTTTTGAGTCGTTGATGCCATCCAGCCATCTCATCTTCTGTCATCCCCTTTCCCTCCTGCCTTCAATAATTCCCAGCATCAGGGTCTTTTCAAATGAGGCAGTTCTTCGCATCGGCCAAAGTATTGGAGTTTCAGCTTCAGCATCAGCCCTTCCAATGAATATTCAGGACTGATTTCCTTTAGGATGGACTGGTTGGATCTTCTTGCAGTCCATGGGCTACAGTCCATGGGATGGGGTCACAAAGAGTTGGACAAAACTGAGTAAGTAACTCACCTAAACTCATTCTCTATCAAAGTATGAAAAGTACTCAAGACATTCAAATCAGAACCACTTGGAGACTGTCAGAGGGAGGAATACAGAATAACTTACATATAAATCTTATCTATAAAACTTTTGTGTACTACCTCATAATGTCTTCTGAAATGCTGCTTTTCCATTGTTGCTAAAAACACAAAACAGTACAAAATATGGAGTTTGGCCTTACTTTGCCCATATTTTAGTAGGCTTAGTACATAGTTAAGCAAATATAGCTAAAAGTATAAACTGGAATTTTCCAACAGATAATATGAAAAATAACATTTAAAAGTAACTTCTTTTTAGATATGATTTTATTCAAGTATTGATATTCAAAGCACATTAAAAATCAAGCAAAGCATGAAAATTTGTGAACATATGGAGCATTTGTCAACAGTGACAAGATAGATGATAAGAATAATTCATGAACTATTCCGAAGTTTTAACTCTTACTCTTCATTCATTTTGTAAAGCATTACAATTAACATAAATAAAATCTAAAGACAGCATTCCATGATTAAACACTCAGTGGATTAAAAAATGAGGAAATTGATGTCATTTGCATTTGTCCCCCAGAACACCTGCATTTATTTCTAGGATCTTCCAGTAAAGAGAAACACAGCTGCTAGTGTTATGACTAAAGAAAAATGCGAAGTCGCAAAGGACTGGCTACACTGTGTGTATTTCTATTACCTTAAATAGTTTCCTCTGGATCCAGAATTTATATTATTAATACATGCTATTTTGATTAAAAATTCATTATTAGGCAATAATATGATGTTGGCTGATTTACTAGTCAGTTTGGGCTCCCATAAGAAAGTACCATAGACTGAGTGGCTTCAACAAAAGACATTCATTTCTCAATTATCTGGAGTCTAGGAATTCCAAGATGGAAGTGTCCGAAGACTCAGTTCATGGGAAGGATTCTCTTCCTGGCTGGCAGATGAAAAGCAACTTTGCTGCTTGTTTAGCTCTAGTTAACCTCACTCACAGCGTGCCAGACCTCCCTGTCTATCACCAATTCCCGAATCTACCCAAACCCATGTCCATCAGGTCGGTGATGCCATCCAGCCATCTCATCCTCTGTTGTCCCCTTCTCCTCCTGCCCCCAATCCCTCTCAGAATCAGGGTT